>NC_133618.1:91105542-91405542 GCF_048593235.1 Sminthopsis crassicaudata
CTGGAAGTGAGTTGGATCTTCTTTATGTTGAAGATATCCACTTCCATCAGAATACATCTTCATACAACATTGAAGTATACAGAGATCTTCTGGTTCTATTCATTTCACTCAGCATCAGTTCATGTAAGTCTCTCCAAGCCTCTTTGTATTCCTCCTGCTGGTCATTTCTTACAGAGCAATAATATTCCATAACATTCATATACCATAATTTACCCAACCATTCTCCAATTGATGGACATCCATTCATCTTCCAGTTTCTAGCCACTACGAAAAGAGCTGCTACAAACATTTTGGCACACACAGGTCCCTTTCTGTTCTTTAGTATTTCTTTGGGATATAATCCCAATAGCAGCAATGCTGGATCAAAGGGTATGCACAATTTGATAACTTTTTGGGCATAGTTTCAAATTGCTCTCCAGAATGGTTGGATTCTTTCACAACTCCACCAACAATGTGTCAGTGTCCCAGTTTTTCCACACCCCCTCCAACATTCATCATTATTTGTTCCTGTCATCTTAGCCAATCTGACAGGTGTGTAGTGGTATCTCAGAGTGGTCTTAATTTGCATTTCTCTGATCAGTAGTGATTTGGAACACTCTTTCATATGAGTGGATATAATTTCAATTTCATCATCTGAGAATTGTCTGTTCATATCCCTTGACCATTTATCAATTGGAGAATTGTTTGATTTCTTATAAATTAGGGTCAGTTCTCTATATATTTTGGAAATGAGACCTTTATCAGAACCTTTACTTTTCAAAATATTTTCCCAATTTGTTACTTTTCTTCTAATCTTGTTTGCATTAGTATTGTTTGTACAGAAACTTTTTAGTTTGATGTAATCAAAATCTTCTATTTTGTGATCAATAATGATTTCTAGTTCTCCTCTAGTCATAAATTCCTTCCTCCTCCACAGGTCTGAGAGGTAGACTATTCTCTGTTCCTCTAATCTATTTATGATCTCATTCTTTATGCCTAAATCATGGACCCATTTTGATCTCATCTTGGTATATGGTGTTAAGTGTGGATCCATATCTAATTTCTGCCATACTAATTTCCAGTTTTCCCAACAGTTTTTTTCAAATAATGAATTTTTATCCCTAATGTTGGTATCTTTGGGTTTGTCAAAGACTAGATTGCTATAGATGTACCCTTTTTTGTCCTTTGTACCTAATCTGTTCCACTGATCGACTGGTCTATTTCTTAGCCAATACCAAATGGTTTTGGTGACTGATGCTATATAAGGTAGTTTTAGATCAGGTACACCTAGACCTCCTTCATCTCACATTTTTTTTTTCATTAGTTCCCTTGCAATTCTCGACCTTTTAAGAGAAATTACCATTTTACTTTTGAATTGCTGATAGAGAAGGAGAGCAAAGTCAGGGGAAACAAATTTCAAAAGATTCAGATAAAAAATAAGTAGGCTGCTGAATGCTCAAAGTCAAAGGAGGAAGTAAATCCAGATGGGATGGGCAGGTCTCAAAAATGAAATTTTGTGGACACAAATAGAAATAATTCTATTAAAGAGATCTCTGAAGAGACCAAATAATGATATTCAGCAAGCCTATTGACCAACAGTTTTTATATTTTTTAATTCTCTTAAATTTCTTAGTAAACAAAACCTAATGTTTTCTTCTTCCCTCTACCTCCTCTTCAACCATTGAAAAGAAAAGGAAAAAAAATCCCCTTTAATAGAAGCAAATTAAGGCAAAAATTTATGTCTTCTAAATATTGGTCCATCACTCCTCTGTCATAGGATGAGCAGTATTTTTCATTATTATTCTCAGAAATTATGGTTGAACATTACCTTGATCAGAGTTCTTAAATTTTTCAAAGTTTTTCTATGGAATTATTGCTATATTTATTTGTTATCAATTGGAGTTATTGATAAATTGTTCTCCTGGGTGGGTACAAGTGAAAGAGTAATTTGTTTTCACAATTAATTTTTCCTGGTTTTGTCAAAAATGTTCCCAGAGTCTAAGTTTAATTATATCTATAACATTCCTCTGACCTATTAGTCTATGAATTCTGTACAAAAAAAATGAAATTATAATAATCAGACAACTCTATATTATCATGGATTTAGAGGTAGAAGAAGGTACCTTTGAAGTCACAGTGTCCAATCTGTCCAAAGTGTAAAGATGAAGAAACTGGGACCCAAGAGTCAAGTGCATAAAGTCACATAGGCCATAAGCAGAAGGGCCAAGAACTGAAATATACTTAACTGGTTCCCTGGTCATGGTGGGGGGAAGAGTGAAAATCCATTTTACTCTCTTTACTACCATCATTTCGAAATCTCTTGAAGTTCATTCAATCCACCTTTAAGGCAACCAATCCAATCTCTGGTTGTTATTATCTACCAAGTCCCAAGACAGTCACTTTTCCTTCTTGATGAGCTGGTACTTGGCTTGAAATCTTTATCTTCTTTCTAAATCCTTCCCTAATTCTAAGAGACTTACAGATGCCCATTGAGCTTCCTCAAATACTCTGGTTTTCCACTTCCTTAATCTACTAAATTCCCATGACCTACTACCCCACTCCACCTCAGCTATACACAAAGATAGTTATGACCTTTGGCCTTACCACCAGCCACAAGTATTTACTTCCATGGTGAAGTACTCTGAATTTCTTTTATCTGATCATGTCCTTATGCTTCATTTCTCTTAAACCTGCTCTTCATCCTCACCATTATCTCCAGGCCCTTTATCCTTCAGTACCAGCCAATCTATTCTGACTTTGATCCCTTGCTACATTCTACTCTGCCCTTTCCCCCATGGACCCTTTGGTAAACTATAGGATGTACATATTCTATACAACTGAATCTATCTCTCCTTGTCCGATCTCTCATCAAACTGCTGAACCCCAACTCTTGTCACTTCCTTTGCTTCTATTCATATGCTGCTCAGTGGAAGTTGAAGGAATTATGTAACCATATTCAAAATACTTGCTATAAATGTATGCTAGCTAATCTATACTGGGCCTTCTCTACAGCAAAACAACCTTACTTCTGCTCCGTTGATTCCCTATTTTTACTTACTAAGCCAACTATTAGAAGTCCTTTCTTCTTTCTTCTTCAAGCCTTCCATGTCAATCACTTCCTCCATGGTTTTTTGTTTGTTTGTTTGTTTGTTTTGCTGAAGACCTTTCATTTATAGAGGGCTCCTTTTTTCCCCTTCCTTCTCATCTCACATACCTCTGACTTTACTCTTCGACTTTCCTTTTCCATTCCAGTCTCTGATGATCAAGTGATCCTAAGAATGGTCATGTATTCTTGATTTCCACCCCCTATTATCTTCTCTAACAGATTGCCTTTATCACAATGTTTACTCTTTCTTTCATTTTCAGGCTCCTCCTATCAGCTACTTCTCTGCTCTCTACAAACATATTTAAGTTTCTTTTTATCTTTTATTTATTATATTTAAATATTAATATATAAAATATAGATTATAATTATATATAACATGTTATATATAATTATAATATAATATATAAATAATCATAAAATAAAATAAATAAATATTTATTATCTTTAAGTCTCTTTTTCTTTTTTTGGGGGGGGGCAATCAGGGTTAAGTAACTAATGAATGTCTGAGGCTAGCTTTGAACTCAGGTCCTCCTGACTCCAGAGCTGGTGCTCTATCCACTAACTTCCCCTGTTCTTAGAAAAGGACTCTCTCCATAGTCTACTGTGCCTGCTTCCTGTTGATCTATATCTCTTTCCCCCTTCTGATCTAAACTCCTTGAAAAAATTTGTATACACTAGATGTCTCCACTTCCTCTTTAGCTCACTGGATTTCAAACCCTCTGCAATCTGTCATCTAATCTCATTATTTAACTGAAGCTACTTTCTCCAAGATTATCAGTAATCTCTTAATTACTAAATCTTATGTGCTAGAATTCTTACAAGGTGCTAAATCAGTGGAATTGATAGAGACAGTGGTTGTTTAGCAGAGTACTTAACAGTTCTCTAGATTACAGTTCACACCTTTAAGAGAGCATATATAAGCTTGGAGCCTCAACAAGGATTGACTCAGGGAGATTCACAAGCCAGGATTCAGTCAAGGAGATTCACAAGTCAGGCAGAATGGAGGAAGACAGAGAAGTGGTGGCAGGCTGTCCTATGGAGAACACTGAAACCAAGATCTGGAAGGCCTCCAGAAAAGCTAGCCAAGCCCCAAATGAAAGAGATAAGGTTTTGAAGGAGACAATAAAGGATTTGGACTTTAACTCCTAGCTGCATTTGAGGTGATTATTGAACTGAATTGAAACTAAGGCTGCCTCCAGAAGCCCCCCAAGAAACTTGCCCCTAAGAGAACATTATATTTTAGAGAAGAGAACATTACATTTTTGGCACCTGAATGTGGGACAGACACAATCCTGATTTCAGTGGAAAAGTTTCTGATCCTGATTTCAGTGGGAAAGTCTTCTCAACCCAGAAATTAGGGTGAGTACAATAAGGAAACTTTGTTAAAGAGATAAAGTAATATTTCAGCTAAAATGGGACAGATGTTTAGAACACAGCCTTCTGTTTCTCTTCAAGGAAAATGTGTAGAGAGCATATCAGGGTTATGAAAAGCCAAGATTTGATTATAATTTGGGAGCAGATCACTGAACTTTTAGAAACTGTATAGTACATATTTCTTTGTTCTCTAAGAAAAAAGAATTGGATCTACAGGAATAGAAATTAGTAAGAGAGCAACTTTGTCAATTCTACAATGAAAATAGACCCGAGTCAATTTCCAAAGACACACTTAATACATATAATTTAATACAACTGGCTTTAAGAAATTATATAAGTACTAGAATGAGGGGAAAAAAAGAAAGAGCAGGAGGGGGAGGAGCCAACTAAACTAGATGAAAAGGAGAAAGAATCAGATAAGAATAGAGTTAAGTACAATTTTGAGTGTGTTACTTCACAGTAGGAGAAATTAGGTCATTCAACATCCCCCGACCCACCTCCCTAAATTAACCCTTCATAGGTGGAGGAAGAAAGAGGAGGGGAAGGAGCAGTGACACAATCAGTGTCACCTATGAAGCAGCCTATGACAAGATTACAAAAGGGATTGGTTAAGGCTAAGAGAGAAGGACAGGATATATTTGATTTAAGAATAAATTCATACTCTGTTATTGAAGAGCTTGACCTTTCAGGTAAAAAAAGAAGATACACTCCTTTTGATTTGGAAAAAAATTAAGGATTTGAAAAAAGGTTGCACTCTTTATGGGACTACATCATCTTATGTTAAGATGTTACTAGATAATTTGGCTTATGAAATACTAACCCCCCAGTGATTGGAAATCCATAGCTAGGACATGTTTAGAACATGGACAAAACTTGTGGCTTTTGGGAGTATCATGAATCATGTAAGATTCAAGCCAGACACAATAGGCAAACAGGAGTTAATGTACAAATCACTTATGACCAACTAACTGGTGAAGGTCAGTATGGAGAGAATTCAGAACAGATTAATTACCCCACAACAACTTATGAACAGATCACAACTGCTGCAACAAAAGCTTGGGGTTCCCTCCCCAGACAAAAAGATGGAGGGGAAACCTTCACAAAAATAGAGCAAAGTTGTAATATGCACTCCTGGCAGTTACCCTAGGCCCAACAGAGTATCTTTGACCACTGACCTTTGCAGTGTCAACTCTACTTGGCTTGCCTCCTCTGAGGCCTTCAAAGGTCTCTGGCCATGATTTCTTGAATCTATAGTTTAATAACCAGTAGCGCACTCAAGAACAGCCACGTGTAATCTTAAAAGCCTTTATTATACCTACTCACATAATTCCCTGACTTAATGCCCTGACTTGTTAACTCCCTAGTAAACACCTGGTCTGAAGAGCCACATGTTCACTACCAAACTCCTTACCTCTCTGGGCTATCCATCAGCTTGGCTAGGCTACTCCAGGCTAGGGAGCCAGGTTAAAGAGAGCAACTTGCTGCAAGCAGTTGGCTTATAAAGGGCCTGTGAGGTCACACACACAGCCAATCAGCAAGAGTGCCGTCACCCATTACGAAGCTATCTCAATATGGTCAGGATCCCACCCACAGGGCAGTCCTATATCCACACAGATTACTTCTGGACCACTTAATCTCCTGTTGCGCTGTGGCCACCCATTTAAAGGACCCTTACAATTCCCTTCTCTTGTTTTGCGGGAACCGCATCCTTACACAAGGTCCCAATAAACCCTTTGCAGATTTTGTGGGATGTCTGAAAACAGCTGTAACAAGAACCATTGGAGAAAATGCAGCTACAGAACTAATGACCAGACATCTGGCTAAGGAAAATGCTAATGAGATTTGCAGAAGAATTATATGGGAACTACACAAAGATGCTCCTTTAGAGGAGATCATAAGATGCTGTGCAACAGTGGGCACAAATGCCTATTATACCCAGACTATGATGAACATGGGAACACAGAGTACCTTTTGGCAAGGGACTTCTAGAGAAAATTGTCAGTGTTTTCAATGTGGAAAAATTGGACATCTAAGAGTTCAGTGTAGATATGGAGATAGAGTGAAAAGACTGAGGCTGAGAGAAGACCTAAAACCCTATGTCCAAAATGCCACAAGGGTTTCCACTGGGCCTCAGAATGTAGATTGATCCAGGGAAATGAGAGGTAGGTCCCAACTCTAAGACCTCAAAAAAGATAGGTGGGCATGATGGCAGCTGAGGTTACACCCAGAGAGCATTTAGAAGGTCAGGACTCTGATGTGATCAGCCAGCAGAAAATCAATAAGATAGCAGAAAGGGTTGCAATTGGGGACAATACAGGCCTTTTAAACCAACAAGGCAGTGTCCAGTACAAACAGCTCCAGTGCAATTACCAGGTGATGAGGAGAGATCTAAAAAGTAATAAATAAAAGGGAATTAGATAGGTTAACTGCTTAGGAGAAAGAGTTTGCTTATATTCCTACAGATGGAGAAGGAAACAAATGGGTGGCATCGAGTACCTAGAAAGAGACAGAAAAAGAGAAAAACCTGGAAACAAAGGAGAAAACCTAAGAACAAAATCTGCAGGAATCATTGGATTCCCTAACACAAGATAAGACTGTTGCAGGATTTGAAAACCAGAAGGAATAATTGTATTCGAGATGAAAAATTGTTGATAAAGACTGTTGCAGGACTTGAAAACCATCAGGAATCATTGGATTCTCTAATACAAGATGAGACTATTGCAGGACTTCAAAACTTGCAGGAAGCATTGGATTCCTGGCCCATGAACTAATGGACAATAAATTCCTTTTGGATTATTTCTAGGACTTATGGACATGTATAAATCCTCATGTTGTTTCATGTTATTTGTTACATCACTACCAGCCTGTGTTACTATGTCCTTATGTACTTTATGTAATTATGTGTAATACTCCCATATTGATAGATTTATGTATACCTGTTTTAAGAGTGAGCTCCTTCAGAAACCCGCTAATCGGATTTGATTTCCCATTTTCTTTGGTGTTTTCATCTCCCTTTCTGAGGTATCAGGGAGGATGTGATCACCTTTTTTTATGGTGTTTTCACTCCTTTTTTGAGCAGTCAGGAAAGGCATGATCACCTTCTTTTTTGGGGGTTCTCACCTCCTTGAGAAGTCAGGGAGATCATGACCATTTATGTTCTAAATCAAAAGAAATCAGGAGATGTTAGAATTCTTACAAGGTGCTAAGTCAGTGAAATTGATAGAGATAATGGTTATTTAGCAGAGTGCTTAACAGTTCTCTACTTAGTACTTATTACAGTTCACACCTTTAAGAGAGCATATATAAGCTAGGAGCCTCAACCAGGATTGACTCAGGGAGAGTCACAAGCCAGGATTCAGTCAAGGAGATTCACAAGTCAGGCAGAATGGAGGAAGACAGAGAAGTGGTGGCAGGCTGTCCTATGGAGAACACTGAAACCAAGATCTGGAAGGCCTCCAGAAAAGCTAGCCAAGCCCCAAATGAAAGAGATAAGGTTTTGAAGGAGACAATAAAGGATTTGGACTTTAACTCCTGGCTGCATTTGAGGTGATTATTGAACTGAATTGAAACTAAGGCTGCCTCCAGAAGCCCCCCAAGAAACCTGCCCCCAAGAGAACATTATATTTTAGAGAAGAGAACATTACACTTATGGCTTCCTCTCACTCATTATTTTTGACCTATCTACATCATTTGACTTGACTCAGGGCAATTAATTAGAAGACTTTAAAATCATATAAATATATTTAATGCTTCAATGGTTCCATGATGGCCTCAGTGGGAATACTTCTTCTATGTAGATGGGCCATTCTCCAAATCCATTAGGGATTTACCTAATGATTAGATATCATCTAAATCTCTTAAGATCATGTGGCTATCACCTGAGGTGTCCTTAGTGTGTACTTTTCTCTTTTTACACAATCTATCCTTTTTTTTTTTTCTGATTATGCCTTTTAGAGAGCCCATGTTTAAATCCTGCCTTGATACATACTAGTTGTGTGACCATGGATAATTCAATTAACTTCTCAGTGTCCTATGAAACACTTAAGACTATAAATTACAGATTATTTGTCAGTCTGTATCAGGGAAAGAATTTTCTACACCAGGCATTTTTTTTTCCCTGAGGTTGGGGTTAAGTGACTTGCCCAGGGTCACACAGCTAGGAAGTGTTAAGTGTCTAAGATCACATTTGAACTCGGGTCGTCCTGAATTCAGGGCTGGTGCTCTATCCACTGTGCCACCTAGCTGCCCCTACACCAGACATTTTTCACTTAAATGAAATCACAAGTGAGTACCTAAAAAATATTTAATGCTTTATAATTGCAAGATACTTTATATATACATTATCTCATTTTATCTTCACTACAAATCCCATTTTACATTTATTTATGCCCATTTTAGACATGAAGAAACTGAGGCTTAGTGGAGTTAAATGATTCTACCAAGATCTACAAGTAAATGGTCGTGCAGGACATGAATCTAAGTCTATGGTCTTGATACAATATCACACATTTTAGAAGATGAAAAAGAGCCGTGAAGAAAGGATAAGGCAAGAGGAGACACTTTCTACTTTGGAAGGCCCCCAAAACTGCCATTAGCTATTATTTCACTTAGCCCAGAGTTCCCTGTGTCTGTGAACAAATCATATCATTCCCTTGTTTCTTCATCTTGAAATGACATGGAAACTCTTATTTTGCTCTCTGAAATGACACACAATTCTCACTGCTTGTTTTTCCTTTCACTTCAAGTATTAATCAGAATACCACAATCTTTGGCCAGAACTGAACCTGGATTTTTAGAAGAAAGCTTTTCAGAGCAGTTGAAATTATGTTCTTTTAGTTAACTGAAAGGATAAGTTGAGGTAGAACAGTAATATGGATAGGGAGACGTATAGTTGAGGGGCAGCCTATGGTACAAGAGCCAGGCTTGGAGTCAGGAAGAATCTTTTTCCTGAGTTAAAATCTGGCCTCAGACACTTAGTAGTGTGACTTGGGCAAGCCACTTCACCTTGTTTGCCTTAGTCTTCTCAGCTGTAAAAGAAGCTGGAGAAGGAAATGGCAAAAACGCTCCAGTATCTTTGCCAAGAAAACCCCAAATAAGATCAGGAAGAGTTGAACACAACTGAAACAACTGAACATTAACAGGAAGCCTAATGATCATTAGTGAAAGGAGTTTCTCATGTGAGAATTCCCTCCATTGGTAAAAATTATTCAGCTAGATCCCCCCCTCCCCACCTAATGTGCAATGGTTCTGGGCTCTGAATTCATGGCAAATTTTTTGTATTAATAACAATAATAACTGGATAGACATAAAGCTTCATACACATTATATTCTGTAGTTATCAAAGTTTTCATAATGGCAGACACAGAAGATATTATTATTATCTTCATTTCCTCATGAAGGAAATGAAGTAATCAAGTTGAAGTGACTTGTCTGTCAGTCACATATCTACTGAGTAAACAAGATGGGACTAGAATCTAGATTTTTCTGATTCCAAATCCAATGAAGAATGCTAGAATTCTTATGCCAGAGTTCCACTGGCTATTTAGAGAAAAAGCCAAAACGAAACTTGTGTTTCTTGCTGAATTAATGCTTCAACTACCTGAGGAACTGAAATGAAATTGAACTATTCAAATGTGTACTTTGGTTGTCCTAAAAGGCACACCTTGAACGCCATTGATTGATTGTTGCTCCCCTAACTAAGATGTAACTCAATAGTTCTCCTGCTTTGGGGCATGTCACAGAATTTTGCATTGTGAGCAATCCCAGCCCACTGAACATTTAAGTTGACAACACCATAGGGGAATTGGGAGATTCCCTTCAATAAGAGGAGCCTTTTTTGTTGACTTTTTTGTGAGTTCAAGGGCTGACATGTGTCATAAACAAGTTTTGCTTATTTGTTGTTGATCAATGAGCAACCACTGTTGGGACTCATAGGGGTTGGGATAGTTGTCCTTCCCTTTAGTATAGCCAGATATGTGGTTTAACTGGGTTCAATACTGAGGACTTCCCCTATCCTGCTTTCTCACACACATTGACTTGTTAAAACCTGCTGTCCCAGGAATAAGTTGACTTATTGCTCATATATATAAGGCTTCCCCCAAGATGACAAAGTAGGAAAAGACATACTCAGCATCCAATATGAGTCAGATGTAGAACAGGTAGTTTATTCTTATATGTAAGGAAATATTAAACGTGAGAAAATCACATTTTACATTAACAGAGTTAACAGGATCTATGGGATTCAATATTTAACTTAGAATTTTAGTTACAATCAACTGGAAGACTAATATTTAAACTTCAAAACATCAGTAGAACTTTAGTTATAATCAACTGGGAAACTGATATTTAAACTTCAAAAATAAAGAGTTTGTAGGACTCTAATTAGACATTTTATATTTCACCTCAAATGTCTGAACAACCAGACAAGCCTGGGTCAATTTACTTTCAGGTGGCTAACCTCTCTGATGCAAAAGCTTCCCCTCCCATCAATTACTGCCACTCCAAGGATATTGCTTTGCAGGTCTCTTAGAACTTTTGATTGGCTAGATGGAACAGTGATTAAGAGCACTGAACCCAGAGTAAAGAAGATCTGAGTTCAAATCCTGTCTCAGATTTTTACTAACTGACTGTGTTTGAGCCACATAAACTTCTCTCAATCCCAGTTATTTTTCTGTAAAATGGGGTGGGGTGGGGTGGAAATGTTAAAATAGTACCCCCTCCCAGGATTATTGGATCAAATAAGATAACAAACATCTAGTACTTTACAAATCTTGAAGTACTTTATAAATGCTAATTGTTATGATTATGATTTTGGATCTTACAAAGTCTCCACTAGTCCTGGACATGCCCACCATGGAGTACTCATTTGCCTAAAATCAGGAAAAAACAAACACAAAAAGAGCATATGAAGTCAGGGGCTCCCGTGTCCTTCTAATTAAGTTTACAGAACGTATGGGGTAGGCATTATAACAGGATATGGAAGTCCTATCCTCTAGTCCCATTGGAATCACATGATGATATTTCCAAAGCCATAGACAAAAGGACTACTCAAGGTCTATTATAACAAGTTATTTCATTATTAATCAGCTTGTCTTGAAGCAGCCATAAAGCTCCCACAAAATCAACCAGAATCATGAACAGAATATCTCTGTATAAGCCATGTTACAATGCAGATACTTTATTTACCATGCTATCTATACTATTTATATACGGAAATTTTATATTAAACCAAATTATTTATAATTTTTTTAATCAGCAGTAACATAATATTCAAAATTTCATGGCATCCTTAGCGAAATCTAGAATACACTATTGTGACATGGCATGCACTTAGTGAATCACTAACGTAATTTATTAAAGTTTTAAAAAATTGTATAAGTACTCTATAAAGACCCCTTAATTAATTGTTGAATTGAAATGATTTTGTCTGATACGATCTATCTATAGCTTGTTTGCACATAGTTGTTTTTGTATTGTCTTCTTCATTTCATTGCAGTCTCTTTAGAATCTTTTAGCTTTATTTGTATCCCTGGCACTGAGCACAGAGCCTGGCACATTCTAAGTGCTTATAAATACTTATGGGCTGACATTGACTGACTAAGGTGTCAACTGTGTTATCAAGAGGTCTTCTCATTTTACCTTATATGCTCACACTGCATGCTAAATCCCAGCAAAAGATTGCCCAGCATTCAAAAGCTTCCATTCACTATCCAGCCCATGCTTCTGAATTGAAGGTAGTTAGTCCCAATAAAGGAGGTAATGATATTTGTGTTTGCCACTGCTTTACTTCTGAGCAGGGAATATACCATCTACTCTAACATATCTCAGTTTGCAATTTCAAGAGTTGGGATAAATGTTCTTACAATTTTAGTAGCAAACTCAAACCACTCTAGTTTTTCTTTATCTTGTGAAGAAGCTTCAGCCCGGCAAAAATTACACAATGACACAGTTGAGAGATGCTTCAGGCATCAGAAAAGAGCCCCTGAGTATAAGCTATTAGCTTCTGTTAAACACCAAAGGAAAATGTACCATTTTCTCTTTGCCTGAATGGGTTTTCTCATTGCTGACTTGTAAATCCTATGCTATTTCTGAGTTACCAACTGGGAAATGAATGGAAGCAAAACTGGATTGGTTTTCCTCTTCCTAACATAGACAGGTACCTTATTTGAAATCATTTACACTTGAAAGTGATTTTCTAGCAAAATCATGTTGTGCTTACTATTAAATATATGGATAATATATCCATTTTGCCTGTTTGTCTATATCTGATGTTGGAGGTGTGACAACATTTTAAAAAGCCCGATAGCAAGTTTTTCTTAAAATGTTCTTCCATTGATTTCAAAGAGTTAAAAGAAGTGACTTTAGTTTGAAATGCTAGTTGTCAAACATTCCTTTTCCATGTTGTTATTTTGAGACAAAGTGTCATGAAGCAGATAAATAAATCACTCCCATTTTATGTATTGAAATGTTTTTGACATACTCAGATTTCATATAATTTTGCTATTTATCATCATGCAAGCCAGATAAATAAATACTCCTCTTGTACCTCATAACTCAAGTCTTAGCTTTCACAAGGCTGGAGTGGGGCTGAAGAGGATATTTATCTTGAAAACTATCAAGAAAAGCCAGACAGAAAGGGGCATAAAAATGAAATGAACTATGGTAAAAAGGCCAGCCACTCTCCCAATATCCTCTGCATCATCTCAACTATCTAACCATGTAAAGATTTAGAGTTCCAAATGGAATTCCAGGATAGAAAGAAATGATGTTGGATGATTTGGGGACAGTATCAATTTACTCTGTTTTTCAGACAAGACAGAAGAGAGGAGAAAAGAAACTATTTTGCAAAACCCTGTCATTGGCCATGGGCTCTCTTCCAAAAATAGCCCCCTTACTACTTAGTGACTACCACTATCACCACATAAATGAGAAGTAATAGATGATGAAATGGAAAGAGTGTTGGGCTTGGAGATGGTAAGACCGAAAATCAAATCCTACCTCAGACTCTGGTTAATTATATGACTGGGCAACTCACTGAGCCTCCTCTTCCCTTCATTTGTAAAATGGAGATAAGAGTGGTATCTATTTCCCAAAGTTGTTATGAGAATCAAATGGCACAAAGAAATTCTCAAACCTGAAAGCACCATATAAATGCTAGCTATTGTTATTAATTAAATAAATTACAAAGGGAAATGGTTCATCATTGCTCCATTTCTAGCCTGCTAGGGCAAGAAGGAACATCAGAAGAAAGAAAGAAGAACTCCCATTAATACCTGAATCTTGTGCGACTTGTTCCACATTTTTTTTTCCATTTCCTATATTGCTTTGGCTTTCTCTTCCTGGACTTGGGAGTTTGGAAGCAGATCGTGACCTGGAACTTGCCCTGCTGTATCATCTCTGACAATAGTAGTACAATCTATACCACATGATCATAGACAGTCATAACACTGGTCTGTTTCTTGCATGGAGGTTCTGTCTTCCCAACTGAATTTTAAGCTCCTGCTGGTGGGACTCGACATCTTACTCCCTTGTGGCTCATACCATTGTTCCCAATGCTCCCAATCTGGAATTTTCTCTTTTCCCCATTTCTTTCCCAATCTCATCTGTCCTGCCTGGACCATCTCAAGTCCCAATCCCTTTATGAAACTTTCCCCTTCATGGAAGTCCTGGAGTCTAAGCAGATCTCATTGAATTATAGATTTATATATAAAATCTAGAGGAACCTTGGGGGTTGTCAAGTCCAAACTCCTGATTTAAAAAAAATCTCTCCCCCATTGAAGGTAAAAATGTTTTTTAATATTTGTTATTATTTAAGTTTTGAGTTCCAAATTCAATTTCTCCTTCCCTCCCTGAAATGATAAGCAATTTGCTATAGGTTATACATATACAATCATGTGAAAAATTTCCCTGTTATTTTGTGTATACAAGACAACATTAGCTCTTTCTCTAGAGATGAATAGCATTTTTCATCATGAGTACTTTGGGATTGTTTTGGGTCATTGTATTGCTGGGAATAACTGTCATTCACAGTTGTTTATACTATAATATTGCTGTTACTGTGTATAATGTTCTGCTTCTACAAATTTCACTTTGCATCAGTTCATTTCAGTTCATTTAAGTTTTTCCATGTTTTTCTGAAAACATTTTGCTCATCATTTCTTATAGTACAATTATAAACATACAGCACAACTTGTTCAGCCATTTCCCAATTGATGAGTATTCCCTTAGTTTCCAATTCTTTGCCACCACAAAAAGAGGTGCTATAAATATTTTGGTATAAATAGATTTTTTTTCCCTTTTGTAATCTCTTTAGAAGATAAACCTAGTAGCAATATTACTAGATCAAAAGTTATGTACAGTTTTATAACTCTTTGGACATCATTTCAAGTTGCTTTCCACAGTTCACAACTTCCCCAGGAGTTCATTAATTTTCCTATATCCCCTCCAACATTTATCACTGTCCTTTTCTGAAATATTAGCTAATCTGATGCAATTCCCTGATTTCAAAGATGGGGAAACTGAGACCTGAGGAAGTTAAGTGACTTGTTAATCACACAGATAATAAATAATAGAGCATGATTGGAAACTAGGTACTACATCTAAAATCAGTGACTTTGAGTACTTCGTGCCCATAATCATCTTATCTTAAATTCCAAAGTTTTGGGCATGTATGAGCATTTCATGTTAGCTCATAATTATTTTATGTTAGCTCTCCCCTCTTCCAACTCTGGAAATGTGCTCTTCATGTTGTCATCAGAAAAACCCACATGTGCAAATCCAGATGAGGGAGAGCTAAACATCAGAGGGGATGCTAAGAGGAAACATTTGATTTATGGTTTTTCTGGAAGGACTGATATGACTTAGAGAGATACTTTGGGTAAGCTTGTGCTTATATTGGTCCAAGGCAATGCCTTCCTGTTTGGAAACCGTTAGTTTGTGGAAAAGGCAGAATGGAAATTAGGTGGTAGAAGGAAAGTTTTGCTGCAACCCAATTTAGTGAGCGTAATTTTGTTGATGTTGTAAAGGTCAAGAATGGTGTCTCTGTTTGGGAGAGAGAAACAGGATACAAGGGATGCTTGGGCGATACTGTTTATATGTCCTATTTCCCCGAAGGACTCTTTTTTTGGGTAGTGACCGCATAGGCGTAGAATCTTTTTGAAGAGAAGTTGATGTTTATTTCAGCTGACCTAGTTTGAGGGGCATTCTGGGATCCTGGACTGGAAGGAGCCTTGTGCATAACAGGTTGTAGAATTAATTATGGGTAGATTTGGTATAGATGCTCAGTGCTGTAGCACAGTCACCTTAAGCATGAGGACTCCAAAATGCCTCAATTCCAGAGGGGCTTAAAATAAAATCAGGCAATTGAGTAAAACCTCCTTACAATACAAGTGTCAGAAGATAGTACTCTAAGGACTATATCACAAGTTAACTGTATTGTATCTGGCTTCAGTGAGCCTTATTTTTCCTTGTTGGTCACCTGTGGAGTGATTTCAAAGGTAGAGCATAAAGGACCTTTGTCTCACACACATACACACACACACTCCCTCTCTCTTCTCTCTCTTTCCCTCCTTTTCTTTCTTTCTCCCTCTATCTCTGTCTTTGTCTTTCTCTCGCTGTTTTCCTCTCCCTTCTTTTCTCTCCTCTCTTTCTCTCTATCTCTGTCTCTGTCTCTCTATCCCTCTCTTTTTCATACTTCTCTTTTATATCTTCCCAATACACCTGAAATTCCTTTAACAAGAGTCAGAATTTTTTATTATTTTATAATAAGATATAAAACTTGAAATATAAAGATTTCAGGGAGGAATCACACAGTGATTTATGTTCGTCCTAATTCTTCTTACGAGCAGATTCCAACAGAAGAAAAAGATGAAAAACCACAAAGACTCAAGTTTCATGAAAGATATGTGACAGGGTGGGGGAAGAGGGGAAAGGAAGAAGAGAGCAGCATAAATAAGAGAAAAAAAAAGTGCTAAAAAAGGAGTTGGTATATTCTGAAGACCAACTTCTCCAACTTCATAATTTTGTTGAAGATAAAATTATCCTGCTTCTACTATATGTAATGATTTCATCTGGGGCTACAGACAGGAATAAATAAGCTCTTCATCTAAAGTCATGATAAACAAGTCTTTCCATGGTAAGATTTTTCTGTAATGGTAACACTCCCTATATGTGACCAGCTTTAACACAGCTGCTTCTCACTCAAGAGAACAAGAAGCATAGATTGAGATGAGAGAAACTTTATAGAGCATTTCTATATTTCCTAATGAGGAAATTAGTGATGTAGATCATGACTTATCTAAGGTCATTAGGCAGTAAGTAAAGAATAATTCCTCTGACTTGAAATAAGGCCCATTTTCCATTATTCTTTGCTAAGCTAGGCCCTTTCAAAGCACAACTGATTATATCAAATGGATAGAATTAGTTCATAAGCTTTTCCATAAAAAATACCCATATTTTTTTTAAATTCTAAAATTATTTCAGGGAATAACACAATTTCCAAGAAATTAAAATTGTGGGTCATCCAAAGGATGACAAAGTATGATGGACTTAAACAAGCTGCTATATTACCAACACCAAATCATATTCACAAAAAGATGAAAAATATATTATCCATAGAGAGATCTATGGATAAAAAAGAGGGTAGCTATATAGTCAGTTAGGGATATAAGATGAATATCTGATATACTGGAGTGGTGCCAATAAAATGCCAAGGGGCATAGAGGAAGGTCCTTAGCAGGCCCCATAAGGAAAATTTATGACATGATAAGAGAATATGGATGGCTTATAATCACTACCTATGGAAGGAGTAAGTACTGACTGACATCAATGAGGTCTAAATTCAATGAAGCATAAGTTAGCAGCACTTTTTGTTGTAAAAAAAATTGGAAACAAAGTAGATGCCTATTGATATGGGAATGGCTAAAAAGTTGTGGCACATGAATGTAAAGAATTATTACTGTACTTTAAGACATTATAAATATGATAAGTGTGGAAAGGAAAGCATGAAAAGAGTTACATGAACTAATGTAAAATAAAGTGATCAGAATCAAATAAATAATATATGCAATTAATACAATGTGATGTAATGAAAACAATGTGCAAAATGACTGCATCCATGAATGTAGAACTTCTAAAATAGCAATATCCACGAATCAACTGAAAAGAAATGATGTAAACTTACAAAGACTAGCACCATGAGTAGATAGGAGAAGAGACTTGCTTCTTGTGGTGATGGAGGGTCCATAGATGTGAAACATTGCTCATATTGTAGGATTAAAAAAAAAAGACCAATTTTGCTGATTTTTTTCCTTTTCTTTTTTTTCTTTAAAAATTGTTTTCTATATTGGATGGATTTCTAGAAGTGGCAATGAGAAGAAATTTAGATGTTGTAAAAACAAAATATGTCAAGAAAAATTTATTTTTAAAAAGTCTTTGTTTTGCTCATAAATTCAGTCAACTTTTTTCTTTCAATTTTGTTAGCTTTTTTCTTGATTGTGTTGTTTTCTTCTTTTATGTTTATTTTGAGTGCATTTTTTAAATTTAATTTTTTTAAATTATAAGCTACTCATTGTCCCCTTTTACTTTTGTTAAGATGATTATTCAAGAAAATAAATTATCATCCTAAGGACTATTTAGCTATAACTGTGGCATCGTGTATTATTTTCAACATTTTTGATAGAAATTTTTTTCTATAAATGAGAATAATAGTAACTCTTCACAAGGTTTTTGTGAAATTCAAATGAAAGAATACATTTAAAATATTGTAAAATTTTAAAGCACTATATAAATGTTGCCTATTACGATTGTTGTTGAAAAATTGTTCCTCTCAGCAGAAGAATTGTGCTGTTTGAGAAACATTTTTGGAGATAAATTATTATCCTGCTATTATTGTTTTATATTTATGTTCTGTTCTCTATTGCATAAATGGATAAAATGAAAATAGTTGAGTAAGAGTTGAATAAATTCACCTTCTGTAGGCTCAATAGAAGCATCCTTAGTACAATTTCATTGCCAACAAGATTTTCTTCTGCTACATTCTATATTTTGCAAGTTTTTCATTTCATATAATCTCATAATTAAAAGTATTTGGAGAGAAAAATCTATTTTTAAAATGTTGTTCTTAAATTCTTATGGATGAATGCAATTTCTGTGTGATTGTAGGCCAGAGGTAGATCTGTGACAATGGCTTGGTTTCAATACTTTTTTTTTTTTTTGAATTGTCATAAATATGAGGTCTGTATATTTAGTGTGGGAGTTTGTCATTCATTATTTGTTAATCCATGAAAGATAGTGAACTTCAGATATCTTATTCCAGTCATGAAGCCATGCTTTGAAATTGCTACATTTTTGCACATTGACTGCAGTCTTTTGCATAGTTTCTAGACAAAACTTGTGGGATCTATGTTGAGCACTAATTCAGACTCTTTAAAGATATTTTTTGGAGGGGGAAGGAAGGACTGATTTTGTCATGAATTGACAGGATAGTCCCCTCAGCAGACATGATTTAACAATTTTTGATACTTCTTTGTTAACGTATTATTGACTGAGTTCATGTAAATGTCACCCTTATAGGAACTTTTGATTCCATTCTTGAATATTAGCCATTTTCATAGGCTCCAAATGAAGGTGAATCACTTTCAATTTTATTAGATAAATACAAATAATTATACTTATTACCAACTTTTGCTTTTGTTTGGTGAAAAGATGCCTTTTTATTCCAAAATGGCTTCTATATGTTGTTAATGTGTTTATCATGTGCTCTAAGAATGTCTATCAATCTTCTCCCTCTATTTTGGTGAAGAAATGTAATCTATAGTTACCTTAGGAAAGTGGGTTTTGTACTTTATTTATATTGTACTGATTTTTGTTAGAATATTTTCTTTTTAAAAATTTTTTTAGGGAATTATTTTTAGTTCTAAGTTTTCTTCCTCTCTGCCCTCTTCCTATCAACAGAAAATTTTCCAAATCTGTGTTGCATTTTAGTCATCCAAAAACATATATTAAAACTGATACAACACAGGTATTAATTACTTTTAAGTGTATTTTTTTCCTCTTCAGCTTTGATTTCATCATGCACATCACCAAACTTATTTAGTCATAGATCTTTCCTTGATAGTAATTATTGGTGTTCCTTGCATGAAGAAGATGAAGGCATTGATCTATTTTCTTCATCCACTGGTTCAACTGACCTTCAAATTCAAATCCAAAAGTCTTCAGTTCCTATCTTTCTTAGGAATATGTTAAAAAATTTAAAATTTGACAAATCCACTTACATTTTTATTTCAATGGAGAAAAAATTCTCTAAGAATAATAAGCTGTTTAATGTGTATTTTGGTGGAGCTATATAGCTTGATATAATGCAATGTACAATAAGTGATTAATAAGATTAAGTAAATAATGATATGTTTTAATTGAATTCCGTCTTTAATTTGAAAGGCATTCTTCTATTTGAGAGAGATGATAATGTATTTAAGGCCAGCTGAACCATAATAAGATTAAACTGACTCCCTAAAAAAAATGCTTCTTTATTTCAATTATTTTTAAACATGACTATATTGGTAGTATGTTTTCCATTTGGTAACAAATACTGAGTATTTTCCCACGCTTGAGTCTATTTTATATATTCACAGCACATGGATAAGATAAGCCACAAATGCAGAAATGAATCAAAAGCATTTTGATAATCAATAAAAACAGTATAAATATTTAAGCATAATGTGTCTAGGAGGGTTGAAACTGGTATTGTTCACAGAAACTATCTCTCAGACTACATTAATCTGTGAACTCTTTCTAGAGTTTATTTGTTTTTGAAATTTTCTTTAAAACTTTTCTGGTAAATGGTGGTTAAACTCTTTTATGGCTGAGGTCTTTTTTATACAATCATCTTTATACATAAAATTTTCAAATTTATCATGTAAAGAATTATCTTTGCATGTAAAACGTGCATAGAAAGCCTTTCTAAGTTAACTGTCATTTTACCTTATTTTTCTGCATTATCTCTTAATTGTTCTGAATGAACTATACTTAAAAACAGCTATTTTTAATCTTTTTTGGGCCAGGGACCCCTTTGATAATCTGGTGAAACCCATAGATCCTGTTTCAGAATATTGTTTTTAAATAATTGAAGGAAATTTAAAATTTCAGTTCAAATCTATTTTTTAAAAAAAGATAATTTGTTTATCCATTCAAGTTCATGCATCACTGAAATTTTTCTATGGACCCTTTGGAAGTGTATGGGACCCAAAGAAGGAAGAGAATTATCTTTTATTAAGTGCCAACTATGTGCCAATCACTGTGCTAAGTCCTTTTTAGATTTTATCTTGCCACCTCATATCTATTAGATTTGCTAATACAGAAATGACAAGTGCTGGAGGGGATATGGAAAAATTGTTACACTAATAAACTGTTGGTCAAATTGTGAACTGATGCAATCATTCTGAAACACAATTTGGAACTACACCCAGAGGGCTTTAAACCTGTGCATGCTCTTGGATCCATAAATATTACTAGTAGGTCTGTATCCCAAAGAGATAAAAGAAAAAGGGAAAGACTTGTTTGTACCAAAATATTTATAGCAGTTCTTTTTATGGTGACAAAGAATTGGAAATTGAGGGGATGTCCAAATAACTGAATAAATTGTGGCATATGATTGTGATGGGATACTATTATGCTGTAAGAAGTAAGGAATGAGATAATTGCAGAAAAAGCTTGGGAAGATTTATATGAACTGATAGAAAGTAAAGTGATCAGAACCAAGAGAACATTATACATAGTAACAATAGCATTGTAATGATGACCAACCATAAAAGACTTAGCTATGCTGATCAAAGCAATGATCTAAGATAATTCCTTTCTTTTACTGTGATAATATTTTATTTTTCTCAATTACATATAAAAACAATTTTAGCACTCATTTTTAAAAATTGTGAGCTACAAATTCTCACCTTCTTGTACCTCTCCCTGAAATAGTAAGCAATTTGGTATACATTGTACATTTGCAACCCTTTGAAAGATATTTTCATATTAGTCATGTTATAGAAAGAAGACCCACAAAAAATAAAGTAAAAAAATAATATGCTTTGATCTGCATTTAGACTCCATTAGCTTTCTCTCTGGAAGTGGACAGCATTTTTCATCATGAGTCTTTTGGACAAATCCAACTGATAGAATCTGAATGCAAATCAAAGCATATTTTTTTGAGGGGGGGGGTGTCTTCTTCCACAACATGACTAAAACAGAAGTATGTTTTGCAAGATTTCACATGTAAAATTGAAATCATATTGCTTGCCTTCTCAATTAATAGGGGAGAGATGAGAGGGAGGGTGAGTATTTGGATTGCAAACTTTTAAAAATGAATTTTACAATTTTATGTAATTGGAAAATATTTAATTAAATGAAAATATATTTTAAAAAAGCTTAACTATTATATCATTTGATCTTCACAACAATCTTGTGAAATAGGTGCTATTATTATCTCCAATTTATAATTAAGGAAACTGAGGCAATTAAAGGTTAAGTGACTTGCCCAATTATAGCATCTAAAGCCAAATTTGAACTCAAGACATTCTGACTACAGGATCCCTTTATCCACTGTACCATGATTTAAAGTGTTTATGACCCAATTCAATGTGTCTTAAGTAAATTCCAACTTAATTTTTTAGATTGTTGTTGGTGTTGGTTTGTCAATGTCTCTTTATGGCATTAAAAAAAAATAGTCTTAATCCATGGCATTTGTTTATTGCATTAAGTTTTGGGTTTGGTTTTCCCCCCACTGCTTATTCATTTCCCTGTCCTTTTATTTTCCTTATCAAAGAACCATTCTTTTTGAGGTTTTTGGTTGCTTCCTTTTTAATTTACTTATTTATTTTTGGAGACATTTTAATCTATTCATTGTGGGGATGACGACTCTGTGCAGGGTCTCTACCATCTTCTATTTTACCATTAAAAAAAAAAAAACACTTATTCTTAGATTTTAGAGGCAAATCTCTTCAATCATTAGAATCTGATTATGTACCAAACTGAATGTTTAAGTAAGAAAATTTCATATCAAGCACAAAATAAAAAGAAATTACATTACAATCTTTGTTCTATAATAGCGTGAGCTATGTACTATTAGGGGGAAATCATTGGAAGATTACTAAGGGTTATAGCATACGTTGTCTCAGGTTTCCTAGGAAAACTGTGAACCATTAAAATGAGAAAATGCCCTCAAAGTATACTTGGGCTATTCATATTATGAGATACTATCTGAAACAAGAATTATAGGAAATTAAAGTCATCGTGACTTAACATTTGGCTCTTGTCGTTCAGAAAATAGCATTGGGAGGATAAGAATAAAGTCCCATTATTCTTTTGGTTTTAATAAGGATCATAGAACTTAAAGCTTAAGCTTAGAACATAGAGTTTAGAACTTAGAATTTAGAGGTCATACATAGAGCTTAGAGCTTAGAATTACTTATTGCTCTCCCTCCCAAAGCTGCTTTATTTTTAACTATCCTGCAATTATTTGTATTCCATCCATTTGTATTTCTCCAGTGTGTACTTAAATATGTACATATTATCTCCTTTTCTTTTTTATTCTTTGCATGTGTATTCCTAAAACTTGAAACACACATAGTAAGTAGTTAATAAATACTTGAGTCTCAACATTTTCTTACATTGGTTCTAAATTGGACACTTATAAAGCCAAAAATTTAAAAGGAAATTAAGATGATTAATATTGTCTAATCTCCATATCACAAAATCAATGATTTTATCAGTGTAGGTAATCTCTCTACCCATATAAATTACAAACTCTCTTTGCCATAGTAAACAATCTTTGGAAGCTGCTATGGCCAAAAGTTCTTCCATGATGAGCCCCCCTAAACTTAACTGGGCTAGGAATAGAAGAGAAGCAAAAGAATAGTACACACAATAACAAAAAAGATATATAAAGTCAACAATTCACATTGAATGCAACGGCTAATGTTGGTTCCAGATGTTTGATGTTAAAACACACTTCCTTCCTTCCTCTTAATAATGATAAACTGTAAGAGCAGAAAGTTACATGTATCCAGTTACAAAGAAATTCTATTGATGTTATTATTATGGAGTTAAAAATATTAATTAAGCAACTATTTATATGCAAAGCACCATGATTTTGTATAATTTTAAAAAGGGAAAGTAGAATAGGAGGCTGGGAAGTGATTGTTGTGACAAAACAAAACATAACACTAAAAATCATGTTTCTGTGTTATGGGCCAGACCTCTGCACTTGAAACAAAGGATTCTTACAAGGTACCAAGACAGTGGAATTGATAGAGACAATAATTATTTAATTTAGCATGGTTCAGTATGACTGACTTAATCCTACAAGGAGATGTTATGGGCCAGAACTTGAAACAAGGTACTAAAGTGGAATTGAGGAGACAATGGTTAAATCTAGTTCAGCATTGATTTAATCCTACAACAAATAATGGTTTCCTGGTAATATAATGATTGGTGTATCCTCAGTGTGGAATATATAAACAAGAAGCTCTCAGGGCCAGAAAAGACAAGTGCACTCGAAGCTCTCAGAGGCTGAGACAGATTCATTCCATCATCCACCTTTGTGGTGGCTGCACCTGAAGCACAAACCTTTGGAGTCAGGGAGATTCAGAAGCCAGAGAAGGAGGCAGGAGCTCGAGCTCTCAGAATCTAGGAGAGAGATAGGTCTCCAGAAAGCTAACCTACCTGTTTTCCCCTCCATTGGAAATGTTCATCTTCTTTTATGTGATACATTTTCTCCATCCTACCTCTTCTTTCTTCCATCTCTTGATGCACCCCTCTTTTCTCACCTCTTAATCCTTTTTTGGAGATCATTCCGACATTATTGACTCACATCCATACTTTCTATCTATGTAGACTCCTTTTAATTGCTTGAATAAGAATTGCACTCTCTTTGGGGCTACATCAGATTATGTTAAGAAGTTACTACACAATTTGGCTTATGAAACCTTAACCCTTAGTGACTGGAAAGTCATCGCAAAGTTGTGCTTAGAACCTGGACAAAACTTGTTGTGGTTTTCTGAAAATAGTGAGCTCTGTAGGATTCAAGCCCCCTCAAAATAGTCAAAGTGGAGTTAATACTTCAATCACCTGTGACCTACTAACAGGTGTAGGTTCTTATGCAGATGCTTTAGTACAGTTTAATTACTCCACAACAGCATTTGAGCAAATTGCTGCTGCTGCTATCAAAGCATGGGCTTCTCTCCCCAGTAAAAACAACAAGGGTGAGATCTTCACAAAAATTATACAAGGACCAAATGAACCCTTTGCCGATTTTGTGGCACGTTTGCAGATAGCTGTAATATGGACTAATGGTGAAAATGCAGTAACAGACATTTTGGTAAGGCAACTTGCTAGAGGAAATGCCAATGAGGTTTGTAGAAGTATTATACTAGGACTACATAGGGATGCTCCCTTAGAGGAGATCATAAGATGCTGTGCCACAGTGGACACAAATACCTTTTATAATTCAGGCTATGGTGCAGACTTCCCAAGATCCCAACATAGGAAGACAGGGTCCCTTTTGGCAAAGGGATCAAGCAACCTGATGGGAGAAAGGGATTACAATTGGGAAGAATAGAGTTGTATGCAGCTGGGACAACTGAGATACCCCCTGGAGAGGTGAAATCTATTCTTCTCCAGCCTATGGATCCCTTGCCTCCAGAGACAGTAGGCTTGACCATTTCAACTCCTGAGAGTACTTACAAGACAGTGTTCATTCATACATTGATGTGGGAAACTGTAGAACGTGTAGATAATATCCCAGTCACTAACACATGTAGACAATGTGTGACTTATCAACCAGGGGAAGCAGTAGCATCGGGTTTATTGATACAGACCCCTAATAAGCAATCTGGTGACAGTCACCCATGTTCTGATTCCAAGCAGCAAAACCCAGGAATATACTGGACAGCAGCTGTGACAGCTGACCGACCTATGCTCACCATCTACATAAATGGCATACCATTAGAAGTACTGGTGGACACAGCTGCAGATTGCACAGTCATTAGAGGTGCCAACTGACCCAGTCACTGGCCAAAGACTAAGGCAGACACCTACATGTTTGGGGTAGGAGGACCAATAGCAGCTGAAGTTAGTGCTACCCTTTTAAGATGGATATTTGAAGGTGAAACAGGAGTTTTTACTCCTTTTATAGTTGAAAAAAGTCCCCATCAATTTGTGGGGAAGAGACATTTTACAACAATAAGGGTTAAAAATGAGTACTTCTGTTTTTTTAGGCAGGGCTATTGTTGAAGGCCTGCCACACTTTCACCTATTCCTATCCAATGGAAAACTGAGACACCAGTGTGGATAGAACAGTGGCCCTTAGGTAGCGATAAAATTTAGGCCTTATGTAGTACAGGAGCAACTTGACCAAGGATGCTTACAACCTTCTCTAAGTCCTTAGAATTCCCCAGTATTTGTTGTAAAAAAAGAAATCTGGAAAATGGAGGGTGTTGACTGATTTAAGAAAGGTAAATGAACAGATGGAAACTATGGGAACTCTTCAACCTGGACTTCCATCTCCTACTCAGTTGCCTAGAGAATGTCCTCTGTGGGTTATAGACATTAAGGATTGTTTCTATTCTATCCCTCTAGATAAGGATGATATGAAAAGATTTGCCTTTTCAGTGCCCAGCGTTAACTTAGCTGAGCCTTATAAAAGATATGAATGGACAGTTTTGCCACAGGGAATGAAAAACAGCCTTACTATGTGTCAAATGTATGTTGCTGCTGCTCTTACTTCAGTAAGAAAAGCATTTCCAAAATTATTATATTAATGGATGATATATTGGGATGAGTACCTGAGGAACAAATGTTATAAGCATGTCTACAAAAAACCATAGAAACACTAAGGAATTATAAATTTCACATAGCTTCAGAAAAGATTCAAAGACATGCTCCTTTTCAACATTTAGGATATGAAGTATATTCTAAGGTGCTTACAGTACAAAAACTCTCCTTAAGAACAGAGAAGCTAAACACCTTAAATGACTTGCAGAAATTGATAGGAGATACCCAATGTATGCGTCCTGTACTAGGCTTGACTGCCTGTCAATTGCAACCATTATATGACATTTTAAGGGGAGACAGTGCTTTAAATTCACCATGCCAGCTTACAAAAGAAGCTCAAGAGGCTTTGAGACAAGTTGAACTGGCTTTATCCAATGTGGTTGAAAGAGTCACTCAAAAACCCTTGGAAATATCAGTTTTTTGCTACACAAGAGGCACCCACAGCAATCCTTCATCAAGGAGACAGTGTGATAGAGTGGGCGAACCTCCTAGCAGAACCAGAACAAAGCTTATTCCTTACCCAGTGCTTGTGGATAGAATTTTATTAAAGGCCATTAAACGAGCAGTACAATTATCTGGGATAAGACCTGACAAGATATACACCTTTTATACAAACGCACAACTTAATGTGTGCTATGAAACCATCCCAGAGTGGCAAATTTTATTAGCCATGGCTCCAAATTTTACACACAGGTCTCCATTAAAGATAACCAGACTGTTACATAATTGGCGATGGATTCTTGAAGAAAAGGTTTCTAAAGTTCCTCTTAAAGGACCAACTATCTTTACAGATGCATCCAAACATAATATTTGCGCTGTATACTCTTGTGACTTAACTATAAAGAGAGTAATCAGAACTCCTTTTCAGTCCACTCAGCAGAATGAATTGTATGCAATCATTCTAGCTCTTGCTTATTATCTGGGAGACATAAATATAATATCTGATTCGGCCTATTCAGTAGGTGTGGTACAAAGAATTGCCACAGCTCAAATAAAATTTGTAGCCTCCAATATATATCAGCTCTTTAAGGAACTTCAAGAGCGAGTGAGAAAGCATCCAGGTAAGATTTATATCTTGCACGTCCACTCCCATAGTGGACTTCCAGGTCCTATTTTTGATGGTAATTCAAAGGCAGATAGCCTTCTAACCATGTTGGCCAATACTTTTTTATTTCAAGAAGCACAAGAACCTTATTCTAAATATTATCAGGCTGACCGAGCTTTACGTTTACAATTTGGAATAACAAGAGAAGAAGCTAGGAGCATAATAAAAGCCTGTACAGCTTGCCTTCCTTTCCATGCTCCTATACTCCCTCCAGGGAAGAACCCTCGTGGTTTGAGACCCTAATGAAATTTGGCAAATGGATGTGACCCATTATAAATCTGTTGGTTGCCTATCTTTTATCTATGTTGTGGTAGACACCTTTTCAGGATTCACATTTACAATGCCAGCATCAAAAGAGACAGCCCGAGTGGTCACTGAATTCCTTATACAAGCATTTGCAATTATGGGTGTGCCACAAGCAATAAAAACAGACAATGGACCTGCATATACATCTAAACATTTTACACACTTTTGTGCACAGTATAAGATTTTCATACCACTGGCATACCTTTTAATCCTCAAAGGCAGGCAATAGTAGAGAGAAGAAACAGAGATATTAAGACACTCCTCCAAAAACAAAAGAAAGAGGGAGCCACAGGTAACCCTAGAGAACTTCTAAATTTAGTTCTCTATACCATTAATTTTTAAATTTTTGACAAAGATGCACTAGCTTTGGCAGACAGGTTTTATAACCCACTGGAAGGGCAGTGTCCAGTGCAAGCAGCTCCACTGTTTTTAGATAATCGCCAGGTGATGTGGTGAATGGAAGGGACCAGATAGGTTAACTGTTTGGAGGAGAGGGTTTGCTTGTATCTCCACAGATGGAGAAGGAATCAGATGGGTGCCAATGAGCCGTATTCGCCTTGTCCATCGGAGAGAGACAGAGCAGACCCTTGAAACGAAGGAGAAGACCCAAGAAACATCGGGTGGTTCCATTGCTGACTGTGCCCACCACTGAAAGAACCTGGCAGTTATGGCGTTTGACTCATGGACATCAAAAATTGTTGGACTTGAAAATCCTCAGAAATCATTGGATTCTCTGAGATGTGATAAGACTGTTATAGGACTTGAAAACCCTCAGGAATCATTGGATTCTCTGAGACATGATAAGACTATTGTAGGACTAGGAAGCTCTCAGGAATTATTGGATTCTCTGAGACATGATAAGACTATTGTAGGCCTAGGAAGCCCTCAGGAATCATTGGATTCTCTGAGGCATCATGTTGTAGGACTTCAAAAACCTGTAGGGGTCATTGGATTCCCTAACATATAAAAAGACTGATGCGGGACTTCAAAAACTTGTGGGGATCATTGGATTCCCTAACACGTGAAGCAATGGACAATAGATTGGTTTTGGACTATCTCTTGGTTGCTGAGGAAGGCGTATGTGTGAGTGGTGTTTGCATACCCTCCTTCTAGGAATTCTGGAAATCTTTTACAAAACCGTGTTGATTTATATTGTTTGTTATATCACAACTTGCATGTATAATTCCTGTTTGTTACACCACATCGAGCCTGCACTGACTGTGGGGAGAGTCATTACTAATAGCCTCTGCGTTATTGCTATATGCTTGTATAATAACTCCCATGCTGATGGGTTTGTCTCTAATAAGGCCCTTCAACCCAGAAACCAGCTAGCAATCCCCACTTCCTTTTGATGATTTTCATCTCCCTTCCTGAGATGTTGGGGAAGTGATTATCTCCTCTTTAGTTCTTTCATCTCCCTTCCTGAGAAGTTAGGGGGGGCATGATCACCTCCTTTTTGGGATTCTCACCTCCCTGAAAAGTCAGGGATGGCACAACCACCTGTGGTCTAAAACAAAAGAAAGCAGGAGATATAAAGGGCTAGAACTGAGCAAATGCACTTGGATAATGAAGCATGTGAGACTAATTGCCAATTGGACGGTTCCCTATTAACTTGTTTGAAGGTTGACCCTCCCCAACTATTCTGTGCTGACTTGATTGGTGGGATCAGAGAGTGAAGTATTTCCTATATATTAGAAGTGTTCCTCATTTGTCTGACAGCCATTACTATTGGGGTTCAGATAGATGGTGTGCATCTACCATAGACCTCCTTAGTTCCCTCAATTTCATTTGCCCCCATTCTCTCAAGAATTCTGAATTATTTTTCCCCTTCCTCCCCCCCAGAAACCACTTGGAATCTCTTATCATAATTGCTCCAACATCTGAGAATAAATTTAAAGAGATAAGAAAGCTGATATTGCTTACAGAAATACCATCTGGATAAATTGTACAGTATTTGTGCATGTCACTTTATACAGTGGTATATTCCTAGAGAAGTTCTCATGAAAACAAAATTTGTAAATAGAATCCTATTTTAATTGCAGCAGTTGAGACCACTATTTAAAATTCTCCTGCTATAATATAGGTATATGTAGGTTATCTAAATACATAGATATGGCTTACAAGGAGCACAGATAGATGTGATTTAATCTTGCCCACTCTATCTCCAAGGGAGTTAACTGCTGTTCTTCCTTTGTGAAGAGCAGGAGAAGGGCCAGCTGAGTCAGGAAAGGTCCAGGACTTCAGAGGTTGGGAGATTTCTCCTCAGTGCATTAGCTAGACTAAAAATATGCTACCACTCAAATATCTCTAGTCTAGGGGTATGTAACTTCAGAATAAAAGCCACTTCCCTATTAAGTTTTAATGGAAAATATAGCCCTTAGTTTTTACTCTAGCATTTATCTAAGGAAAAAGCAAACAGAAAGCAGAGTTCTACAGATTAGAATATACTAACAAATGAGATAAATATCCCATTTACTCTTGTGTATTTGTTGGTAAAGATCTCAGCTCAAACCAGGAAAGAGGGAATGATTTCTCCTTTCAAAAGTATCTAGAATTACAAAATCAAGAAATAGGATCTTATTTATAACAACAGGTTTGAGGACTCCTGTCTTTCAGTCAAGTCTTTTTCTCTCAACTACCTCCCTGAAGATTCTCTCTTGAAGTCTATATTTAACTGATTGAAATAAATTCTTCAGGTACGTAAGTCCCTTTTAGTCAATCAGAAGTCATAATTTCTTCTCTATATACTGTATTTGGGACATACAGAACAGGACTAACTTTCAGGACATCATCAAAAAGGATGTTACATTGAAATGAATCCTTTTGTAAAAGGGAGACTTTTTGTAAAGTGAATAAACACAAAGATGAAAGAGTGAGAGGTTGTAAGAGAACATACCACCTTAATGATCCCCTCAAAAATTAATTTTGTTTTTAATTCAGGATTAATGAATCAAGCAGTGAACTTGACATTAATTATCCACCACAATGTGCCAAGCACTGTGCTAGAAGCTAGCCACAATGACAAAAATTAAGCAATCCTTGTCCTAAAGAAGCTTACATTCTAGGGGGAGCAAGGAGAGATACATGTATGTATGTATTGTGAATCTATCTATTTACCTATCTATACATATATATGATTAAAAACATATATCTATATATACGTATGAGTACACATATATATGTACGTGTTTTAGATAAACTCCAATTTAATTGGTATAGTTTTGAGTGAGGATTCTTTACCAATGCATAAAGGTACTTACTTTACACTTTTTAGTATTAGAGAGCTGCAACTGTATTGAGAGGTTAAGTGACTTGTCCAGGTTCCAACCCCCAGCATGTTAGAGAGGGGACTTGACCATAGGTCTTTCTGGTCCCACTCTCTCTGTAACCATTTCACCACAAAAGAAATTCAAGGGAATCTTTGTGAGGGAAGGCATTAGCAGCTTTTTGAATTGGGAAAGACATATAGAATATGATATTTGAACATTGCTTTGAAGGTAACAATGGATTCAGAGAGGTGGGTTTCGGGTGGGAATGTGTTCCCCTCATGAGAGACAACCAATGCAGAGGCTTGAAGATAGGAGGTGGAATGTTATATGTGAATAAGGTGAGTAATGTACAATCAAGATGAAAAGATGGTTTGGGGTAGATTGTAAAAGGCTTTAAAAGCCAATATGAAGAGTTTATTTTGAACCTAGAGGCAATAGGGAACCATTAGAGTTGACTGAGTAGGAGAAATACATGATTAGTTTTATATTTCAGGAAAATCACTTTAGCAGCTATGTGGAGGCTTAATTGGAGTAAAGATAGACTGTGAGAAGAACAATTAAAGTTTGTTGCATTAGTCTTAGGTGGGCCAAACTAGAGTAGTAGTTATGTTAGTAAATAGAAGGGGGCAGATGCAATATATTGTGGACTTGGCAATCGATTGATTATGTGTCATGAGATACAGTGAAGAGTTTCGGATAATGGCAAGATTGTGAACCTAGATGAATGGAAGATCCTGTTGCCCTCAACTAATTTAATTTTATTAATTAATAATTATAGCAAATTTCTGAAGAGGGGTAGGCTTTAGGGAAAAGATAATGAATTCTGTTTTAAACATACTGAGTTTGAAATATCTATTGGCTATTCAATGTAAAATGCCAATTGGTGATGTGGGATTATAGCTCATAGATCTGGGAGTCAACTACCTAGAAATGATGCTTAAATTCACAGAAGTTGATGAGCTCACCAAGTGAAAGAACAGAGAGTGAAGATAAGAAGGCCTCTGACAGAGCTCTATAATTAGGAAGAATGATATTGATGATAAGCCAGCAGAAGGGACTGCATGAAATCCTCAAAAGAAAATTGGTTTTCATAAAAGCAATAAGCAAAGAAATGAGCAAACAAAATTTACAACATGATAAATAATTATTATGGATTAAAATAAACTGAAGCTGAAATGGCAGAAGGAAAAACATAATGAATCGATAATGAGAGTAGCCCCAGAAACTAAACTGAAATAATTATAAGACCCATCAACATGAATAATAAATAAGCTGAAAAATAAAGGAAGAAACAAAATTAGCAAAATTATAATTGGTTAAAATGAGGAAGATTCAAGAAGAAATGATTAAACTCAACAACTTGGATATTTATCCAGAGTTTATAAATAAAACAATAGATTTGCTGAGAAAAAGACTTTTTTTCTCTTCTGGAGGAAAGAAGTAAAGCTAGTTTTTAAAAGAATCATCCAGTTAGATGAATGATTTGATGACATCTCTATATGCCCAACACCCCAAAAGTACCTAGCAGAGAGTTTACACTTTAAAACTGCTTTTTTAAGGGAATGAATGATGGATGAATGAAAGAAGAAAGGAAAGGAAAATGTTGATATAGGTCAATACAAAGCAATAAATTGACAAGAGTGAAATGGATAGATGGAGTCATTCTGGAATGGTTTTATTATTTCAGAAAGGGAAGAGGGTAACAAAATAAAATTAAATCAGAATTCTTATAAAACTGAGAGTGACGAGGATAGGAATTATGTTTAATGTTATATGAAAATGTAATATTGTTTTCTGAGAACAATTTAACGAAATATAAAAAAGTGATAAACCAAAATTTAATATTTATAAGCTTGAATGTAATATGATTAAGATAGAGAGGGATAGATGGATAGATACTTAGAACCTTTATTAAATACTTAAAATGTATGTAATGATCACTGGGGATAAAAATACAAGAAACAATTCCAACCCTGGAGGAACTTAACATTCTAATGGGAAAGGTAACATAAATAGAACATTATAAAGGGAGAGTGAGAAAAGAGGGAGGGCTGCATGACACAAGTGGGGCCCATAAGTTTAATATTGGGGAAGGGGTTCAAGGGGGGCAAGGAAAAAAAAGCATAATCTGGGAATAGTATGATGGCAGGAAATACAGAATTAGTAATTTTAACTGTAAATGTTGATGGGATGAACTCTCCCATTAAGTGGAGGCGGATAGCAGACTGGATCAAAAGTCAGTCATATGTTTACAGGAAACACATTTAAAGCAGGTAGATACATACAGAGTAAAGGTAAAAGGCTGTAGCAGAATCTATTATGCTTCAGGTGAAGTAAAAAAAGCAGGGGTAGCCATCCTTATCTCAGATCAAGGAAAAGCAAACATTGATCTAATTAAAAGAGATAAGGAAGGAAACTATATCCTGCTAAAGGGTAGCATAGACAATGAAGTAATATCAATACTAAACATATATGCACCAAGGGTACAGCATCTAACTTTCTAAAGGGGAAGTTAAGAGTTTCAAGAAGAAATAGACAGCAAAACTATAATAGTGGGAGATCTCAACCTTGCACTCTCAGAATTAGATAAATCAAACCATAGAACAAATAAGAAAGAAATTAAAGAGGTAAATAGAATATTAGAAAAATTAGGTATGATAGATCTTTGGAGAAAACTGAATGGTGATAGAAAGGAATATACTTTCTTCTCAGCAGTTCATGGAACCTATACAAAAATTGACCATATATTAGGACATAAAGATCTCAAAATTAAATGCAGGAAGGCAGAAATAGTAAATGTTTTCTTTTCAGATCACAATGCAATAAAAACTACATTCAACAAAAAGTTAGGGATAAATAGACCAAAAAGTAATTGGAAACTAAATAATTTCATCTTAAAGAATGATTGGGTGAAACAGCAAATTATAGACACAATTAATAATTTCACTCAAGATAATAACAACGATGAGACATCATACCAAAATTTGTGGGATGCAGCTAAAGCGGTAATAAGGGGAAATTTTATCTTTAGAGGTTTACTTGAATAAAATAGAGAAAGAGAAGATCAATGGATTAGGCTTAAAAAGCTAGAAAAAGAAAGGGAGAGTGAGAAAGGACACTCAAGTAAGACAGTGCCTGTAGATAAGGAAAAGAGATTTGGAGATAATAGAGTTTAGGCTTGAGTGAAGTGGATCACTTTAAAATGGTGATCCTAGAAGACAAGGCCTAAGCCAACTATTTGTTTTCTACAGGAAACATTCCTAATTCTGAGAGTTAAATATAACATTGAGAAGCTAGGATACAATTTATTAGGTATCAGCTGAGTACAAAAAAATCTGGATTAAGACTAATGCTATCATACTAAATACTATATTGAAATTCAAAAGTATTAAGTCAGAGAAATTAGGAGTATATTGTACTGAAAGATACCATAGAAAATGAGAGAATATCAGTATAAAATATCCACAAACCTAATGGTATAGCAGAGATAGATTTTAGAGACAGAAGAGAAGAGGGCTCAGCAGACAGCCCTTGTATTCACATGTGGATGATGATCTAGCAAAAGCGACTCAAAGCTTCTCCACCCCATTTCTAATCCTTCTTCCCATAAACTAATGAAAGTTACCACACTGTGATCTGAAAGTTATGAGGAGTCCTGCTTCTTTTCTACTAGCTTCTAAAATTTGATTAAACCCATCCTACGTTAAATCTGTAAACCCTTCTGTTATAAAGGAAATAATTATGTTTTCTTCTATTATCCCCTTCACACAGCCAACCAGATCATAGGAAAGTTTGGTGTCCACTTACAGTTCTGAGCCAAACCAAAGTTTTCACCTTAGTCTTTAACATGTATCAGCAGTTATCACTCACGCTAAAGTCTCATTTGCTATGCCTAATCTTTTTACTACTTCTATCCTTGATGGGGAAAACCATTAAAAACTTTAATAATCAAGAAATTCTAAATGATTCAACGAATAAAATTCCTTCAGAAAGACAAGTTGAGGCATTATAAGATGGACGAAATGTCTACTGACAAATTAAATTTTATAATAAATGTAAAAAGAATATTGAAAAAGAAAATGTAGAGGTATCTTGGAGGAATGTGAATTATAAAGATTTGAAAAAATTCAGGAAAAATTGAGAAAAATTTGAAGAAGTTTTCAGTTACAAATTCTACTTTTGCCTTCTGACTAATATGCCAAAAAAAAAAAAAAAAAAAGACATTTAAGGACAAGGATCAGGATTAGGAGGATTAAAGAGAAAGGAAGCAAAACTGAGAAGTCAAGGAAAAGAGAAGACTAAATAACATAAATTTGTTAAACAAGAGTGTGAAAAAGAAAGAAGTAGGATTTAGAGATGTTGAAAACAAGAAAAGGAAATTGCATAGGGCTATCAAGTTATTTAGAAGTGATAAAAAGATTAGGTGGTAATCAAGATAAATGTAAATGATATCCTAAAGAGGCAAACTTGAGGGGTTTTAAGTTCTTAAGTGATACTAACAGAATTTAAATATCAACAAATGCATAAAAAGAGAAACTGATATGGAATATTATTGCTCAGTAAGAAATGACCAGCAGGAGGAATACAGAGAGGGTTGGAGAGACTTAAATCAACTGATGCTGAGTGAAATGAGCAGAACCAGAAGATCACTGTATACTTCAACAACGATACTGTATGAGGATGTATTATGATGGAAGTGGAAATCTTCAACATAAAGAAGATCCAACTCACTTCCAGTTGATCAATGATGGACAGAGGTAGATACACCCAGAGAAGAAACACTGGGAGGGGAATGTAAATTGTTAGCACTAATATCTGTCTGCCCAGGTTGCATGTACCTTCGGATTCTAATGTTTATTGTGCAACAAGAAAATGATATTCACACACATGTATTGTACTTAGACTATATTGTAACACATGTAAAATGTATGGTATTGCTGTCGTCGGGGGGAGGGAATAAGGGAGGGGGGGTAATTTGGAAAAATGAATACAAGGGATAATATTATAAAATATATATATATATAATAAAAAAAATTAAAAAAAAAAAAAAAAAAAAAAGAGAAACTGAAAATCTCAGTAAGGAGAGGAAATTTTTCTGTGACTTTCATTGATTTTCTGCTGTATACATTTCTGTTATGGTACTGCTTTCCATGTTTCTCTCTTCTTTATTTTTTAATGTACTTTGCTACACATACACATCTAATAATATTTTATTTTTCCAGTTACATGCAAAAATAGTTTTTAACATTCATTTTTGTAAGATTTTGAATTCCAATTTTTTTCTTTCCAATTCTTCCCTTCCCCTTCCCCAAGATAACAATCTGATATAGGTTATACATGTACAATCATGTTAAACATATTTCCATATTAGGAATGTTGGGGAAGCAAAATAAGAGCAAAAGGAAAAAACCATGAGGAAAAAAAAAAAAAAACAACACTCCCCCACAGTGAAAATGTTTCAATCTACATTCAGTCTCCATAGTTTCTCTGAATGAAATGGCATCTTCCATACAAGTCTTTTGGAATTGTCTTGAGTCCCTGTATTGCTGAGAAGAGCGAAGTCTATCATAGTTCATCATCACATAATGTTGCTGTTACTGTATACAATGTTCTCTTAATTCTGCTCATTTCGCTCACATTAGATCAGTTCACAACTGTGATAGTAGTGCATTAGTGTCCCAATTGTCCCACATTCCCTCCAATATTTATCATTTTATTTTTCTGTCATTTTAGTTAATCTGATAAGTATGAGCTGGTACCTCAGAGTTGTTTTAATTTGCATTTCTCTACCCAATAGTGATCAGAGTATTTTTAAAATATAGCTATATTTAGCTTTAATTTCTTCATTTAAAAACTGCCTGTTTATATCCTTTAACCATTTTTCAATGGATGATTGAGTTATATTTTTATTTATTTTCTTGTTTTATTTGTATTTTTATAATGTTCATTATAAAATGTTCATTTTAGAAATAAGGCCTTTATCAGAAACACTGGCTGTAAAAATTATTTCCCAGCTTTCTGTTTCTCTTCTAATCTTAGTTGCATTGATTTTGTGTGTGCAAAACCTTTTTTAATTTAATGTAATCTGTAAGGGTCCTTTAAATGGGCAGCCACAGCGCAACAGGAGATTGAGTGGTCCGGAAGTAATCTCTGTGGATATAGGACTGCCCTGTGGGTCGGATCCTGGCCATATTGAGATAGCTTCGTAATGGGTGATGGCTCTCTGATTGGCTATGTGTGTGACCTCACAGGCCCTTTATAAGCCCACTGCTTGCAGCAAGTCACTCTTTTTAACCTGGCTCCCTAGCCTGGGGTAGCTGAGCCAAGCTGATGGATAGCCAGAGAGGTAAGGAGTTTGGTAGTGAACACGTGGGTCTTCAGACCAGGTGTTCACTAGGGAGCTAATAAGTCAGAGCATTATGTGAGTATGTATAATAAAGGCTTTTAAGATTACACGTGGTTGTTCTTGAGCATGTTATTGGTTATTAAACTATAGATTCAAGAAATCGTGGCCAGAGACCTTTGAAGGCCTCAGAGGAGGCGAGCCGGGTAGAGTTGACACTGCAAAGGTCAGTGGTCAAAGTTACTCTGTTGGGCCTATGACAGACTGGTAATTGTAACTGCCGGGAGTACATGTTACAGTAATCAAAATTATTCATTTTGCATTTCATATCTATCTCTTGTTTGATAACAAATTCCTCCTTTCCCCAAAGATCTGACAGGTAAATTATTCCTTGCTCTCCTAATTTGTTTATAATGTTCATTCATTATGTCTAAATCATGAACCCATTTTGACCTTGTCTTGCTATTGATGCCTAGTTTCTGCCATACTATTTTCTAGTTTTCCCAGCAGTTTTTATCAAAACTCAATAATGAGTTCGTATCCCAGAAAATGGAGTCTTTGAGCTTATGAAACAGTTGATTACTATAGTAATTGATTACTGTGTCTTGTGTACTTAATTTATTTTTAGGCAGTACCAAATGGTTTTGATGACTGCTGCTTCTTAGGTCTGGTATAGATAGGCCACCTTCCTTTGAATTTTTTTCATTAATTCCTTTGATATTCTTCACCTTTTGTTTTTCCAGTTAAATTTTGTTATTATTTTTTTAGCTCTATAAAATATTTTTTGGCAGAATGATTGGTATAGCACTGAATAAATAGATCAATTCAAGTATAATTATCATTAATATTATATTATTTTGGTTTACCCATGAACAATTTGTTATTTTTCCAATTGGTTAGATCTGACTTTCTTTATGTGAAAAGTGTTTTGTAATCAGATTCATATAGTTCATGGATTTATCTTGGCAGGTAGACTTCCAAATATTTTATATTGTCTATAGTTATTTTAAATGGAATTTTTCTTCCTATCTCTTGTTCCTGGGCTTTATTGGTGATACATAGAAAAACTGGTGACTTATGTGAATATCCTGCAATTTTGCTAACGATGTTAATTGTTTCAAATAGTTTTTTAGTTAATTCTCTGGGATTCTTTAAGTATACGATCATATCTACAAAGAGTGGTAGTTTTGTTTCTTAATTGCTTATTCTAATTTCCTCAATATCTTTTTTCTTTTTTATTGCTTAAGCTAACATTTTTAGCATGATACTGAATAAGAGTGGTGAAAATGGGCATCCTTATTTTACCTCTGATCTTATTGGGAATGCCTCTAGTCTATCCCCATTACATATTATGCTTGCTGATGGTTTTAGATAGATGCTATTTATCATTTTAAGGAAAACTTCATTTATTCATATGCTCTGTAGTGTTTTTTAAAAAGGGAATGGATGCTGTATTTTGTCAAAAGTTTTTCTACATCTATTGAGATAATCAAATGATTTCTATTAGTTTTATTATTCATGTGATCAGTTATGCTGATGGTTTTCCTAATATTGAACCAGCCTTGAATTCCTGGTATAAATTCCACTTGGTAATAGTGAAGATAAATTTCTGTAATCTCTTTCCTAATTTCCTAATATTTTATTCCAAAATTTTGCATTGATATTCATTAGGGAAATTGGTATATAATTTTTTTTTTTTCTGTTCTGGCTCTTCCTGGTTTAGGTATCAGCATCATATTTTGTCATAAAAGGAATTTGGCAGAACTCCTTCTTCACCTATTTTTCCAAATAGTTTATATGGTATTGGAATTAATTATTCTTTAATTATTTGGTAGAATTTATTTGTAAATCTGTTGGATCCTGGAGACTTTTTCTTAGGAAGTTCATCAATAGTTTATTCAATTTCTTTTTCTAAAATGGGGTTATTTGAGTGTTTTATTCCCTTTTCTCTTAATCTTGAGAATTTATATATTTTTGTAAATATTCATCCATTTCAATTGAGAGATTTATTGACATACAGTTGAGCAAAATAGTTCCTAATTATTGCTTTAATTTTCTCTTCTTTTGTGCTGTTTACCCTTTTCATTTTTTGAGATTTATAAGTTGCTTTTCTTTCTTTCTTTCTTTCTTTCTTTCTTTCTTTCTTTCTTTCTTTCTTTCTTTCTTTCTTTCTTTCTTTCTTTCTTTCTTTCTTTCTTTCTTTCTTTCTTTTTTTTTAAGGCTGGGGTTAAGTGACTTGCCCAGGGTCACACAGCTAGGAAGTGTTAAGTGTCTGAGACCAAATTTGAACTCGGGTCCTCCTGAATTCAAGGCTGGTGCTCTATCCACTGCGCCATCTAGCTGCCCCCTTCTTTCTTTTTTTTTAAATCAGATTAGTCAAGGTTCATCTATTTTATTGGTTTTCTCATAAAAACCTTTAGTTTTCCTTATTGATTCGATGTATTTCTTATTTTCAATTTCATTAATCTCTCCTTTGATTTTTCAAAATTTGTTATTTGGTATTTAATTGGAGATTTTATATTTATTCTTTTTCTAGCTTTTTTTTTTTTTTTTTTTTTTTTTTTTTTTGGTTTCATGCTCAATTCATTGATCTCCTCTTTCCCTACTTTATTCATGGAAGCATTTAGAGATATAAAATTTCCCCTGAGAACTGTTTTGGCTGCATCTCATAAGCTTTGGTATGTTGTCTCATTGTTATTCTCTTTGATGAAAATATCAACTGTTTATATGATTTGTTGTTTAATCCACTCATTCTTTAGAATTAAATTATTTAGTTTCCAGGTAATTTTTGGTCTATTTTTTCCATGGCCCTTTATTACATGTAATTTTTATTATATCATAATCTGAAATGATATATTTAATGTTTCTGCTTTTCTACATTTGATTGTGAGGTTTCTGTGCCCTAATATATAGTTGATTTTTGTGTAGGTGCCATATAGCACTGAAAAAAGCATTATTTTTATCCCCATTCAATTTTCTACAGAGATCTATCATAGCTAACTTTTCTAAAATTCTATTTCCCTCCTTATCTTTTCTTTTCTTTTCTTTCTTTTTTTTGTGGTTAGATGAATCTAGTTCTGAAAGAGAGAGATTGAGATTCCTCACTAGTATAATTTTGCTATATATTTCTTCCTGTAACTCATTTAACTTCTCCTCTGGGAATTTTGGTGCTATGCCAATTGGTACATATAAATTGAGTGTTGATATTAGTTTATTGTCTTGGTACCCTTTAGCAAGATGTAGTTTCCTTCCTTATCTCTTTTGCTTTGACTGACATCAGGATTTGTTTCTCTCTCTCTCTCTCTTTCTCTCTCAACTTCGGCTAAAGCATAATATATTGTTCTCCAACTTTTTATCTGTACTGCTTACAAGTATAGGTTGGTCCCTTTCCTAGAAGTCTAATTGATGGGACTCAAAAAATTCCTCTACATGCTTCAGGTTGTCAGATATAACGGAGTGTTCATTTTAAAAAATGGAAACATCTTCATGGGGTGGGAAAGAATGATCTGAAGGGATAGAAGAGATACAATATTTGTCAGAATGTTGGATATTGGAAGAATATTTCACAGAGGATGAGTAGAAAGAAAAGGACAAGTTTACAAGAGATAAAACAAACAAACAAATCAACAGAAAGGAGAGTTGGATGTTCTTAGGACTGCGCAGTTGTTTGATCTCCAGGACTGACAAAGTAGAGAAACAAAAAAACTCTCAGGTGTGAGATCAATCAGAGTGAGAAAAAAAGAGTGGTAGGTGACTATTTACTGAACGACTTAGAACTCTGATTAATGTAATGATGAACTATGAGTACAACCAATTAAAAATGAATCATGCCACCTATTTCCTACCAGAGAAATGATGAACTTTAAATGAAGAATGATTCATGAATATTTGGACATGAGCAATGTGGAAATGTTTCGCTGAATTACATGTATTGTTTTTGTTATATGTATTTTATTTTGGGGTAAAATATCTTAAAGGGACAGTAGGAGGAAGATATGATAAATGTTTATAAAATTTAAAGAACAATAGAGGGACAAAATAAATTATATTGCCAAATATAAGAATAATTAAAGATAAATGGACATCAATAGATGAAATAAAAAGTGAACGACATACAGAATATGAAGACAAAATGATAAATTTGGAAGACAAATCAATTAACACAAACATTATATGATTTTTGGATTCAAGAACATACTGAAAAAAGAAAAAAATAGATATTATATCTAAAGAGCTAATTAGAAAAAAACCAAGAAATCTTTCTATAGTGGACAAGATCCAACAATAATCTGTAATTGAAAAAATACACAGGTCCAACTCTGAAAAATCCAAACCAATATTCATCAAGATACGTAATTATTAAAATATAATTCCAAAGTCAAAGAAAAAAATTTTCCAAAGCCAAGGAAAAAAATCAAAATGATATTTTAAAAATATCAATCAATATGACATTAAATTTTTCCAAAAAATAGCCAAAAATTCAAAGTTAAATAAACATATAATATGTATATATATATGTATATATACATGCATAGATATAAAATACATGTATATGATACATTTAATATGATGTATACAAAATAAATTTGTAAAAGTTTTTAAAAATAGGATTCATTCTTCCTATCACATACTATATTCTTTAAAAATACAAAAATTTATTTCAACAACAAAAAACCTTGAAGAATTTATGAAAATTCCATGCAGAAATTCCCATAAGAAAAAGAAAAATAATTCTAAACTAGCTGAACAAGTTCTTAACAAAAATAATGCTCAGTCTGTTATTAATTATAGTTAAGAATTTATCACATGTAAAATAAATAAATAAATAAAAAGAAAAAAAATTTATCACATGTATGCATGTATAGGACATATACATATACATACAATTATCTCTATATCCATAATAAATGAAATTCATATGATTTTTCTGTTTATGAAGGAAATTGTCAAATTAGAGTTTGAGTTAAAATTTGAATTATGATTTACATACAATGTAAATAATATTAAAATATATCACATTTACTAATCAGAAAAAATTTACATGCATGAGCAACAACAGAAATAACAGAATTTGAGGACAAGGAAAAATGCAAATTTTTGAGGAACAAAATACTTATTTGTAATTTTTAAAGGGGGATTAACCTCAAGTAAATATAAATTAATAATTTTATTATAAACAAAAATAAAACTTGCTTCATTAACTAGTTCTAATAACTGAAATAGATATAGAATGTAAACAAATTTCACTTCCTCCTAGAAATCTCAAAAAGAAAATAGTTTTTTTTTAGAAAGCCATGTACTTTTTATTATAAACTTTTTTTTAAATTTTTATTTATAATTTTTTGACAGTATATATGCATGAGTAATTTTTTTTATAACATTATCACTTGTATTCATTTTTCCAAATTATCCCCTCCCTCCCTCTACTCTCTCCCCTTGATGACAGGCAATCCCATAAATTTTACATGTGTTACAATATAACCTAGATACAATATATGTGTGTAAATCCAATTTTCTTGTTGCACATTAAGTATTAGATTCTGAAGGTATAAGTAACCTGGGTAGATAGACAGTAATGCTAACAATTTACATTCACTTCCCAGTGTTCCTTCTCTGGGTATAGTTGTTTCTGTCCATCATTGATCAACTGGAAGTGAGTTGGATCTTCTTCAAAAAGAAAATAGTAACCAAATAAAAGAAAATAGCAAGAAGAAAATGCTAAAATATAAATCAAAATCATGACTTTATAAGGATAAATGTGAACAATCTAAGTGCTCATTAAAATAAAAATTATTATGAAATGGATTAAAGATGTGGAAAGAGAAATAAAATTAAGCTAGTCTAAAATGTATCATAATACTACAAGTTTTTAAAAGTTGGGCTGGCATTAATGATATATAGTAATGTGCAATTCTAACTTTAAAATACTAGAAGTTTCAGACTTCCATGTAATGACAAAACTAAATATAAATGGAAGTAAATATAATTTATATATGCTAAGCATTTCAACAGTTAACTAATTAAAAGAAAGATGAATAATGATAGAAGAAGAAATGGACAAAATTACAGTAGGAGAACAACACTATATTGATTAAGTATGATGAGTCAACTTAAAATATGAAGAATGAAGAAATAACATAACTCAATCACTTGTAATTAAGATATATATGCAAATAACAAAATGGGAGAAGAGGATAAATATTCTTTTCAAATATATAAACAGAATTTACAAAAATAGATAACATATTAGGTCAGAAAGAACTGAATTACATAAATTCAAAAAGGAAAAAAATGATCCATGCTATATTTTCAGATTGTATTCAGGCTTTAAATTACATTTCATTGACATGAGTTAAAAGTATGAAAACAACATAAAAATTAAAAACAATCTATCAAACAATGATTAGATTAAATAATAGGGATAATAACTAGAGCTATGATTTCATTAATATAAAGATTTCCTGAATGAAAAAATTGTCCATTCAAATATTATTGGTATTTGAATTCAGGTCTTCCTGACTCCAGATTCAGCATTCTAATTGGGATACTTACATGAGAAGAAGAAAGAAGAAAAAGAAAAAAAAAGAAAAAAAAAAGAAGAAGGAGGAGGAGGAGGAGCAGGAAGAGAAGGAGAAGAAAACAGAAAAAAATAGAGAATATTTAAATGACAATAGGATGGTGAGATCCCCTATTAAATCTAGCAGCCAAAAGTAGTTCTTAGTAACAAGTTTATATTGCTGAATGTCTACAAAAAGAAGAAAGAAAAGAAAAATGTAAATTAGTTAGATTTATACCTAATGATACTAGGGGAAAAAAACAAAGCAATATTCTAAAGGAGAGTAAAAAAAAAAGATAGATGATAAATTAAACACAGAATAAATAGAAGAAAAATGAAAAAAAAAAAAACAATTGAATTGATGAATAAGGCCAGAAGGTTTTATTTTTACCTTACAGATCAATAAAATTGACAAAGCATTAGCAAGCTTAATTTAAAAATAGAGAATAAAACACATATAACTAAAGTTACAAATAAAAAAGGAGAGGTCATGAAAAGTACAAAAATTAATAATGATAACAATAAGGAATAATATGCAAAGTTATATTTTAACAAATTTACAAACTTAAAGGAAATAGATGATTATTACAAAATATGAATTGACACATCCGAAAATTAATAACTTAAATAAACTATTCTTAGAAGAAGAAATAAAATATTATCAAATAAATACCTGACCCAAATGAATTCTTAGATGAATTCTTTCAAAACTTCCAAGATAAAAATAATTCCTAAAATATATAAAGAATATTTTTTCTTTGAATTTTTGGTTTTCTGGATATAGGAAGGTTCTAGAGAAAAATTCTTTCATTCAATGCAGAGTGGCAGTTTCTTTGAAATTTGCAATCTTATTAAGTTGTATAGGACACTGAGAGGATGAATGACTTGTCTACTGTCATATAGCTAGTGTATGTCAAAAGTGAGGCTGAATCCCAGATCTTCCTGATTTTTAAAAATGCTTATTAATTTCCTGGCTTCCTTCAAAACTCAAGCCGTCCCCCATTCTGTAGGATATTAGTGACTCTCAACAGCTGTTAGTACTTTCCCTCTGAGACTACCTGTAATCTATTTTGCATATTTTTTCTATGCACCTAATTATTTCCATGTCTTCTCTTCCATCAGAATGTAAATTGTCTTTGTCCTTTTTTGTACAGCCAGAGCATAGCTCAGTGCCTAATATGTAGACCTTTGGCAAGTCACTTAATTTCAGCTTCAGTTTTATCAACTATAAAATGAAGATAATAATGTGAAGATCAAATGAGACAATGTTTTTAAGGTGCTTAGCTGAGTGCACTTTGTAAAAATTAGCTGTTGCAGTTAAATACTTAATGAACGATTGTTGATTGACTGATGGGCAGCTAAGTGGACATAGTGGATACAGCGCTGGTCCTAGAGTCAGGAAAACCTGAGTTCAAATCTGGCCTCAGACACTTACTAGCTGGGTGACCCTGCCTAAGTCATTTTACCCTGTTTGTTTCAATTTCCCCATCCATAAAATGAGTGAAGAAGAAAATGGCAAACTATAATATCTTTACTAAGAAAACTCCAAGTGGGATCCCAGAGACATGCTTGACAAGTACCTCATCAACAAAAGGTTGACTGAATGACTTACAGCACTCTGTTCCAAAAGGATAGAAAGCTCTGGGAGCTAGAATGGAGATGGTTCAGAAATGTAAGAGATGAGCAATGCTGACTCTTCTGACTGTGTAAGTGGGACTGTGAATTGCCCTGAGATTTCCCAGGCAAACTCCAAGTTCAAAGCATTCTGGGGGTGATTCTTAAGTGAGCCATGAAGACCACAGCACTCTGACTTTAGATGATACTGGTGGGCCCAAAATTAGTTAGTATTTTGAGGGCAAAACAAATCCAGGGAAGTAGAAGCCAATGGCAGAAACCAAGTAAATCAGAGATATAGGAGGGAGAGCTATCTTGGCTTGAAACAAGTCCCCAAATCAGGAACTGAGGCTGGAAATTGCCAACATAAAGTCCTTGAACTCTGTGAAGATACTGTGGGTCAAAAGATACCCAATAAGTAAACCCAGAATAAGAAAACAACTACACAATAATTAATAGCACAGCCTGGTTGGGGGAAAGGGGCTTGATGACAAGAATGACAAAAGTAACTAAAGAAATGAAGCAATAGATATTATATAGATATAGATAAATTATAAGTGAAGAACCCTGGAGGAAAGCATTAGACAAATAAAGGGTTTAGAACAGAAGGTAGAAAATTTCTCTGACTCCATGAAAAATAAAGTGAAGCAAAATGAATTCTACTACTTCATGAGACAAAAAGAAATATTAGAACAAAATTATAAAATGGAGAAAAAACTGGAGAAAATGTTAGGTATCTACTGTTAAGAACACCTAAACTAGAAAACAAGGTGAAGGAGAGATGAAGGAGGAGGAGAAAGAGAGAAGAGAAGGAAGAAGAGGAAGAGGAGGAGGAAGAGGAGAACAAGAACAAGAACAAGAAGTGACCAATAGAAGTATGTGTAAGATAATTATGTATATATCTCTATTTGGGTCTAATGGTAACTATTTCTAGGGTAGGGTGAGAGAAGAAAAAACAGGAAAAAAATTTATGTCATACCTTTATTTTATATTTTTTAAAAAACAAAGATAGCATTTATATAGCACCTATTTTATACCAAGCACTTTAAAAAATATCTCATTCAGTATCCATGATAACTCTTAGAGATAAGGGCTATTATTATCCCTTTTTTACTGTTGAGAAAGCTAGGGCAAAGAGGTTAAATTACTTACCCAAAATAATATAGCTAGTAAGCAACTGTGGATAAATTTGAACTCAGGTCTTTCTTCTTGATATCTGGTCCAGTCCTCTATTCATTGTGTCATCCAGCTGCTTAGAATCCAAGAATCATTGGACCCCCTAAAAATCATATACCTTAATACAATATTTTAAGACACCATAAATGAAAACTCCTTTAGTGCTGGAACTCTGTCTTCCCAGAAATCAGCCGGAGTCAGGATCACTAAATGTCTTTATTCTTGATCTTTTACGGTTAAGGTCAGGGGATATAATCTAGCAATCTCCACACACACCTTCTTCCCTCCAACACCAAGAGAGAGACAGAGAGAGAGTCTCAATTTCCTCTTCCTCCTCCTACTCCCCTCACACACTTCACTTCCCCTCTTTGTCCCCCCAATCAAGTCAGCACAAAATAGCTGGGGAGGGTCTACCTTCAAACAAGTTAATAGAGAACCGTCCAATTGGCAGTTAGTCTCACGTGCTCCATTATCCAAGTGCATTTGCTCTCAGTTCTAGCCCTTTATACCTTAGATCTACTAGAACCACGAGGAAACAAAAAAATTAAAAGACAAATGGTTTTCCCTTCAAAAACACACATAAATTCCAATAAAAATTCCCAGGAATGCCACATGAAAATTCTAGAGTTTCCAGATCAAAGAAAAAAAAAATGCTACAAGGAGCCAAACAGAAAGAGCTGAAATACTAAGGAATCATGATCAGCATCATACAAGACTTGGAAGTAATAATACAGAGGGGAGAAAATCTCGGAATATGCTACTCCATAAGACAAAAGATAAAACCTTACCCTCCAAGAATAAGAATAAACTTAAAGGGAAGATGATATACCTGTAATGGAATAGAGATTTTTCAAGGATTTCTGTTTAAAGAATTAGAGCTGAACAGAAACTTTGAAATATAAACAATGAAATGTAAAACACCAGAAAGACAAATATATTTGAGCAATTGGAAGGGGCTAAATGATGATGATATACTTACATTTCTAATAGGTGGAGAAAAGATGTATCTCTTTTAGAATCCTAATGTCTTCAAGAGTCAGAAAAGAAATTACATATTTGGGTTGGGGTGTAGTTAGGTGTTCTATTTTGATATTCTTAGAAAAAAGAAAGGGAAAGAAGATACACATTATAGGAGAAATGAAAGGGGTAGAAATAAACTATTTCTCAAACTTGGCTATGTGAAAAGAATAGTATACATCGATGAAGGGATTGAGTAGGCATCATGTGAATCCTACTCTTATTTTAACTGGTAAAAAGACAAGTTGAGCATGCAAAAAGTTTGGTATAGAAATACATTAAATTCAGCTGGGGAACAGATAGAAATAGGAAAAAGAGAGAGAGAGGAAGAGTCACAAGCAAAACAAACTAATTTTTCACAATGGATTATTTAGAGTAGATAGATTAAAAGAATAGAAAAACAGCCAATTATCTGAATCTAGATTGGGGGAAGAATAAAGAGCAAAGCAATGGCAAAAAATTGTTTCACTTCCAGATCACTAATATCTTTTTTTTTTTTTTTAATCAGTAGCTGAAACAGCAAGTCACCACAAGGGAAAAAAGAAAATCAGCATTTACCACTATGATCATTTTGACCATCATTTTGACTTCATTTTCTTTCTTTTTTTCGGAATAAATATATTTATTAAAATTTTTCCCCAAAATTTATTTTAGTTGAAAAAATAGAATAATCAAAAAGAAAAACAGAAAAGCAATACGAAACAAAATGAAAAAAACAAAAGAGAACATTAACATGTACCCAGCAGAACATCAGGGAGGATTCAAAATATATAACAACAAATACCAATTTAAGAACGTATGTATATATATGTAGAAGAAATTATATTTATGAGTGTCCATCTTTTACATCATTGTAATTTGTTCTTTTATTCTCTGTGGCACACTTTATTGCTGGAACTCTGTCTTCCCAGAAATCAGCCGGAGTCAGGATCACTAAATGTCTTTATTCTTGATCTTTTACAGTCAAGGTCAGGGGGTTAGGTCTAGCAATCTCACACACACCTTCCTCCCTCAAACACCGGGAGAGACTGACTCAGCTTCTGAGTCTCAATTCCTCTTCCTCCTCCTGCTCCTCCCACACACGTCACTTCCCCCTCTTTGAGCCACCAATCAAGTCAGCACAGAATAGATGGGGAGGGTCAACCTTCAAACAAGTTAATAGGGAACTGTCCAATTGGCAATTAGTCTCAGGTGCTTCATTATCCAAGTGCATTGCTCAGTTCTAGGCCTTTACACTTTATTTACTTTATTCTTTTTCCCTTCTTTTATTCCCCCACCCACCTCCCAGCAGGGTATAGTTAAGAAAGGATATATTTATCTATCTATCTATCTATCTACATATGTAAAAATATACATACACATACATTCACACACATAGACACACTCATACTTCCCTTTTATCCCCCTACTACCTCCGAGCAAGCTATAGTTAAGAAAAGATATATTTATGTGTGTATATATATATATATATATATATGTATATACACACACATTCATGCAAATACATACCCCATATACACCCATGTCTTTCCTATCCCTGCTAATTCTTTCATTAAATTCTGCTCTAGAACCTGGCTTACAATATTACTTAATCTCTCCCCATTCTTGCATCCCTCCCCTTGTCTTCTTCCCTCACCCTTTGCTTCCCCATCCACCTATCTCTCCCTCTTATTTCTTTATAGATTTTGGAGGGTGTAATACCCTTCATGGTATATATGTAGTGTTGCTTTTTGAAGCCATTCCCAATGTAAGTTACTACCTTCATTTTCCAATGGAAACAAACTGGAACACTGAACCCAAGAGCCTTGGGAATAGCACCGCCATTCCCTTGCCCCCACCATCAATGAGGGGAAAAATGATTGTGGGTAAGGGACCCACCTTCCTTACTGTCACAAATACTAACTGCTGATCAATGGCCACCTGTGAATATATAAACCCAAGAGTACTGGACATCATGGAACCCTACCCCATGTCCATCTATCCTATGTTCAGACCAGCTCTTATTCTGAAGTTGGGGGAAAGGAGACCCAAAAATCCTGTGGAGATGTGATTTGGCAACATTTTCTGCTCTGACCTGCTTCCTTATTTATCTCCTTTTGCTTCTGTCTCTTTAGTAATCATACCTTCTGATGACCCCCAAGAGAAAATTCTTGGCCCTGTCAAATGCTTCAAAATCAGAATAAAATATAATTTAATAGTAGAAATGACATTAAATAAGATTCTTTGCTACTATACCTTAAAAATGAAAGGGGTTGTCATGTTATGAGAATATAAGTCTCTGAAAGCAGGAACAGTCTTATTTTTCTATTTGTATGCCCAGCACTTAGCACATTAAATGTTTAATAAGGCTTTTACATTCATTCACCTTCTTTTTCTTTGTAAAGAGAGGAAAAAGAATAAAGGGATAGGATGGCAAGAAATGCAGAATTATAGATCAAAACCATGAAAGCCCATAAAATGGAAGAGGATAGCAAAATGGATAAGAAAGTAGAATCTAAAAACATGCTGTTTACAAGAACTCTGAAAATAAAAAATCACAAAGTTTAAAAATAAAGGACTAGAGCAGAATTTATTGTTTCAAATGAATTTTTTAAAAACAGAAATTTCAGTCATGATCTCAGATGGGGCAACAGCAAAGACTGTTGTGGTTCAAAAATGTAAACAGGAAACTATATTATATTTGGGGGCATAATGAAATAACATCAACACATATATGCATTGAATACTGTACATCCATTTAAATACTTAAAGAATAATTTAATCCTTTAATAAAGAAATGGACAAGAAAATATAATAGCTAGGAATCTCCTTAGGGACAATGGTTGATAAATTTTTTTCTTTGTTTTCTGAAGGGATATTCCCAAATGAATATCTCTAAAGAATACAAAATGTTTAATAAAATATTGATAAAATGGTTATAGTAACATATTAAAAAGCTATGTACCAAGACTAGATTTATTCCAGGAATGTGGGATTGGTTCAATATTAGGATAATCATAAGTGTGATAATAGGACAGACAGATGGCTCAGAGGATAGAGTGTTTTATCTGGAGTCAGGAAGACTTTTCTTCTGAAGTTCAAATTTGGCCTGAGATGCTTACTACCTGTATGATCCTAGGCAAGAAAGTTAATCTTCTTTGACTCAGTTTCCACATCTGTAAAACCAAACTGGAAAAGAAAATGGCAAACCAGTCCAGTATCTTGGCCAGGAAAACCCCACATGGAGTCATGAAGAGTCAGACATGACTCAAGTATGTCTCAAATATACCATATTAAACAATAAAAGTAATTAAAGCTGCCTGTTTATATCATCATATCAGAGAAAGCTTTGAACAAAATATAGTAGCCATTAAAAAGTATAAAAATAAAAGGACTTTTCCTTAATATGGCAAATAGTATCTAATTTAAAAACTAGCAGTATATATTATGGAGAATAATGTCAATTCCTATTGCTATATTGTTCCAAAAATGCTAGCTATAAAAATAAGCAAAGAAAAAAAGAAATTGAGGGAATAATTCATTAAGAGGAGCCAATTACTTTCTTGGATAACATAATGATCAACTTTGAGAACCCTCAAGATTCAATTAAAAATTAATTAAAGCAATGACTTAAGCAGGAGGAAGAGATAAAATAAACTCACATAAATCATCAGCCTTTTTATATATCACTAAACAAATGTTGGTCAACAGGAAGAGATAAATAAACTCATTTCAAAATAGCTAATGAATGTATAAAATATTTGGGAGCCTACTCAACCACACAGAAATAGTGATTATTTGTATAATGAGGGATTGGCTACTAGGAACCTATCCCCTTTTCCTTTTGCCTTCAATTTTTCACAGCATTAAGATTTTTTCCAGTGAGTCCTATCTTCTTATTATGTGGCCAAAGGATTTAAGCTTTAGCTTTAACATTTGACATTCCAGTGATAGTCTGCATTAATTTCCTTAAGTATTGACTTATTTGATCTCCTTGCTGTCCGAGGGATTCTCAAAAATCTTTTCCAGCACCACAATTTGAAAATCCCTGCCCTGTCTACTTCCAACCCCTGAGGATGTTTGAGAAACCTGGTTTTTGAACAGGTGAATATGAATAATGGAGTCCCCTCCACTTCAGAGCACGGGTAAGTATCCATTTTGGCCATTTTCTATTTGTTTTTTGTACAGTGAAAAAAAGTTTTTTTAACTGGCCAAGTTGGGACTGAGTATACATATTAAAGGATCCTCTCCTCAAAAAAGAATTCAATCACTCTCTCCCTGATGGCTTTTGAGTGAAGCAATTGGTCTTAAGGTCTTGAGCTCCCAATTATCCAGAAGCCATGATCACACGGTGCTGGGTTTTTTGTTTGTTTCTATTGTTTTTTTCTTGATTGTTTCTTGCTCTTAGTTGAATGATCGTAGGAGAGAGAATTGATATAATGATTATGGGCTTCCAAAGAATCATTGGAGCTACCAGAAGCTACATGGTGTTGGAGCGTATCCTATACAGAGAGATATTGTACCAAACAGAATTTATCTTCCTGCCTATTCTAATCCTCCAGACTTCCTAGGACTATCAAGGATACCATCATTCTCACATTCAATCTGGTCAGCCTTCGTGTCATTGCCAACTCCTCACTCTCACTTACCCCCAGTATCCAATAAATTATTCTACTTTATCATTATTATCTTCACAACATCTCTCAGATATATCCCCTTGTATCTACTTGCAGATCCTCTGATCTAATTCATACCCCCATTGCCTCTTGCTTAGAATATTGTAACAGTCTTCTAATTGATTTTCATATTTCAAGTCTCTTCCCATTTATAATCCTTCTATCCTCCATTCAATAATGATATTCTTAAAGTCTGTTTGATTGCAGTACCCCAAAAATCTGGTAGTTCCCTATTACTGCCCGGATCAAATATAAAATATTCTGTTTGGCTTCAAAAAACCTTTCCAATTTGACTTCTTCCTACGTTTTCCAATTTTCTTACACTTTATTCCCCTCCATGTAATCTATTATTCAATAATGATGTCCTTGCTGTTTCTTATACATGACATTCCACTTCGCAAATCAAAATATTTTCATCAACTGCTCCCCATGCTTGCAATGTTTTTTCTTCTCATCTTTGCCTCTTATCTTCCCAAGTCTCAGCTAATGTCTCAACTCCTGTAAGAAACGTCTACCACTTTTCCATAGTCTTAGGGCCTTTTCTTTGAAAATTTCCCTCAATTTATCCTATACATATCTTATTTGTACATAGCTGCTTCCATGTAGTCTCCCCTATCAGATTATGCTCTCCTTAAGGGAAAAGACTGGGTTTTGCTTGTATTTCTATCTCTAATATTTAGTACAGTGTCTAGATTATAATAGGCATTAAATAAATGACTAAGTGACTTGATACATAAAAGAGCACTAGATGAATTTGTAAGTAAATGCCATAAAATAATAAAAAAATCTTTATGCTTATAAAAATATTTTTTAAAATATGAAGTGAATGTGTTCCCTATCCCTAAATCTGGAAAGAATAAGCCAGTGATAGAGATCTCTAGATTAATATCATTAATAAATATTGATATATAAAATAAAATACTGGCAAATAAAAAAGATCTATAATTTACAAATACTTTAAACATAGATATACATACATATATATGACTACATATGATTATGATTGCAATAAAGAAGGATTTATACTAGGGAAACTAGTTTGGCTCAATATTAAGAAATAATAATAATAAATCTTATCAATAACAAAATATAATAAATTCCTAGTTATATCAATGTATGCATATATAGGCTTTGAAATTTTTTATCAACTATTTATATTTAAATATAAATATAGAAATTGAAGAATTTGTCATTAATATAATAAAAAACATTTATCTAAATCCAAAATCTAATATTATATATAATAGGAAAAAACAGTCTTATATTTTAAGGATTTTTATGGTGGTAAAAAAGCAGTTCACCATTATTCTTTGACATAGTTTAGAAATGTAAGTTATAAGGCAAAAAAAAGAACTTGAGAGTCAAAATAGGCAAAAAATTATTACTCCCACATCATGACTTTCCTCATAGGGGTTTCAATACATCACAGGTCAGCCCAAGAAATTAAATGGAAATTTTTTAGAAGTTTTGTGGAAGCAATGGACATGCAAAAGGCAACCCATGACACAGTCTGTGACCAAATATTTAACCTAAATTTTATAATAAGATACTGTAATATCCCCATAAAATAAAAAATTCAACTCCTTCTCTGGCATGAAGATAGGACCAAAAATTTTTTTCACAGATTTTCCAGATTGTGGGGACACTGTCACTAACTCCCATGATGTGGGAAAAATAACTGTATTTTATATTTTGGAATGTTGGTAATATTTTAGATAATTATATTTCTATCAGTTGGAAAGTAGAGTTACACAACAACCTGATAATGAATTAGATTTTCTTCTTTACTGTTATATTTATGGTGATTTTTTGATGAATCTCTTGGGTTTTCTATCAGACTGTTTCTATTTTCTGTACACCCAGGTAATTAAAAGGAACTGAATAAGTGGATTGAACAGTGAGCAATGAGTTCTTCATCAATCTATGAAATATAGCATAAATCCACAAAATTTACCAGTTTTCCTTTACTAATTAGCCAGTAGATTCACACTTACTTCTTAAATAAAGGAATTTACTCAAATGGCAAAGCAAGACAGTAGTTACAAAACATTTCTCCCAAGAAATTTTTTTAGAGCAATTACTCAAGCACTGGCCTGTTGGATGGAGGCTTGATGGACCACTCAGACTCCAAGCTACTGCTCATAAATTGGGCTGGACAGGCTCTGATATCTGTTACCTCTAGCCAAGAAGTGGGAGAGATCTAGCTTCACCTATATGTCAATCATTCAATGGTACTTCATTAAGACACTCACCTTGGTTTATAATAATCAGTCCCAGTTTAGTCACTTAGACCTTCCAGACTCCTGGAGTCTAATGCAGATGAGAGACTAAGTATAGAGGTAGAAATATAGCTTGTACTCTAGACAGAGCCTTATTTGCTTTTTTATGTTCAAGTGAGTGATTCAAACCTCAGACTCTTCCTAATGTATGGAATGTTTGTTTTGTAACTGAAGCATTTCACTTCAGTCAGTGGACATTTTAGTTAGTTTCTTTTTTGCTCATTCAAATCTGAGGCTTTTGTTAAAGTCTCACTAGGTCCATCTTATTTCAGAAAGACAATTGTAATATGATTTTAAGTGAAAGAAAAAGGATACAATTAATTGGTGAAAGATTCTATGAACATGGCTAAGTCATGCAAATACAGTAAAGAAATCAAAGTATGCACTATATACCTCTCATATGAGCTAAGATGACAGGAAAAGATAATGATGAATGTTGGAGAGACACTGATGCATTGTTGGTGGAACTGTGAACAGATCCAACCATTCTGGAGAGCAATCTGGAATTATGCTCAAAAAGTTATCAAACTGTGCATACCCTTTGATCCAGCAGTGTTACTACTGGGCTTATATCCCAAAGAGATCTTAAAGAATGGAAAGGGACCTGTATGTGCAAAAATGTTTGTGGCAGCCCTTTTTGTCATGGAGAGAAACTGGAAACTGAGTGAATGCCCATCAATTGGAGAATGGCTGAAGTTTTGAATGTTATGAAATATTATTGATCTGTAAGAAATGACCAGCAGGATGATTTCAGAAAGACCTGGAGAGACTTACATGAACTGATGCTGAGTAAAATGAGTAGAACCAGGAGATAATTGTACACGGCAACAACAATATTATACGACAATCAATTCTGATGGATGTGGCTGTCTTCAATAATGAGATGATTCAGACCAATTCCAATGATCTTCTGATGAAGAGATCCATATACATCCAGAGAGACCACTGTGGGAACTGAATGTGAATCATAACATAGCATTTTCACTCTTTTTTGTTGTTTGCTTGCATTTTATTTTCTTTTTCATTTTTTCCTTTTTGATTTGATTTCTTGTGCAGTATAATTACATAAATATGTATACATATATTGGATTTAACATATTTTTTTTACCATGTTTAACATATATTGTATTACTTGCCATCTAGGGGAGAAGGTGGGAGGAAATTTGGAACACAAGGTTTTGCAATGATCAATGTTGAAAAATTATCCATGCATATGTTTTGAAAATAAAAAGTTTTTTTTTCCCCCCTGAGGCTGGGGTTAAGTGACTTGCCCAGGGTCACACAGCTAGGAAATGTTAAGTGTCTGAGATCAAACTTGAACTCGGGTCCTCCTGAATTCAAGGCTGGTGCTCTATCCACTGCGCCACTTAGCTGCCCCCCAAAATAAAAAGTTTTTAAAATAATAAAAAAAAATCAAAACATAGATGTAATGCAATACCAATCAAATGCATTTGGATACTCTACTGATTAGATAAACATCATTATAAAATTTATATTAAAAAAAACAACAGTCAAGCAGCAAAGGGGAATTAAGAAGGAAAAAATTGAAAAGAGAACTGATACTGATAGATTTCAAATTATACAATAAAAGTTATTAAATTAACTTCAGCTACCAGAAACAAAACTATAAATATATTGAGTCATTAGGTAAGTCAGAACTAGAACCAAATACATATAATAGACTTTTTTTGGGAGGTTAAAGGGAAGTTAAAGTGAGTGGATTTCTGAGACTGACATTTGATTGTTTTAAGGAACTCTAGATAGGAAATTCCCCTTTACCAATGCAAGTTAGTGATTGTTCTGCAATTTATAGTCTTAGGATGAGGCTTTGGAAGAGAAAGCAACTTGCTTTCACAGATCACATGGCCAGAATGTTTCAGAGGGACTTGGACTCAGTTCTTTCTAACTTCAAGTCCAAGCTTTCTACACTAGCATTCTATAAATCAAAGATGATAAAGGATTGGTAAAGCAATTTGTTAAAAAAAAAAAAAAAAACTATAGAGATCATTGGATTGAAGTAAGAGAAAATAGGACATTAGATCAGAATTTCATATCATAAAGCATAATGAATTATGAATGGATTACTAGACCTCATTGGGTACATACCATTCACAGGTATAATTCTTGTCTCACTTGCTACAGGCTTGTAAAAGAAGCAGTCTGATTATTTGGAAGCATCTATTGTTATGCAGACATAACTAGATCTGTAAGAGCCCTCATCAGACTATTAACTGGGACCTTCTTATGCTAATTTAGGGTCTAGCAGTCATCAGTCTTTCCATGTCCTTTCTTACTTGCTTGCTAAGTAGTCTATCATCATCAGACCAGCCAAGTCAGATAAAAACCAGTTAAAATCATCACTGACTGACCTGATGCTGACTAACAGACAGCTCAGCCAGGCAGTGGTATTGATGGAAAGAGGGAAAGGGAACATTTTTTATGTATCCCTGAACGTTATATGACAAAATTTTCCCCCTTTCTTCTCCCCATCCCCTCCCCTAGATGGCAAGCAATCCAATATATGTTAAACATGTATAACTTTTCTATACATATTTCCACATTTATCATTCTGCACAAGAAAAATCAGATCAAAAAGGGAAAAAAATGAGAAAGGAAAAAAAGCAAGCAAACAACAACAAAAATGGTGAAAATAATATGTTGTGATCCATGTTCAGTCCCCATAGTTCTCTTTCTGGATGCAGATGGCTCTCTCCATCTATATAATATATATTTTAACACAAATGATAACAGCAAAGATAAATTTGCTCTGCATACAAGAAAGGAAAAGTTACCAAAAATGTATTTTGTTGCAAGAAACATTTGCCCTAATTGTTTTTTACTTTATTTTTCTTGAGGGTTTTTTTTTGGGGGGGTGAGATCTATGACTTCTTTTGCAGCATGACTTTTATGGAAATGTTTTGCATAACTTCACATGTGCCTTCTCAGTGGGGAGTGGGAGGAAGGAGGAAGGGAGAGAACCTGGAACTCAATGTTTTGCAAGGGTGAATGTTGAAAACTATTTTTGTATGTATTTTGAAAATAAAAAACTATTATTAAAATATATTATATATTGTAAGCCTATCGTTAGGACTTTATTTCCCACTATGATTGGGGCCAATAACATCTCAGTCATTGGTAAAGATTCTCTGGATTATGTCTTCCAGAAGGGAAAGAGATGTTACCCAAGCAAAGACTCTGATGGGTAGATTATACTAGTATAAAGAAATTTTAAACAATGGATTTAAGAAAGTAAGTGGGATGGATGAGCAAGAAAAGCAAGCAGATTGGGTGATGGTCAGTAAGGATGATATAAAGAGAATGCATAGAGTAATATGGCTATCAGTGGTACCACATCCAAATGCTAAGAATTCCAGATCTATGGCAAGAAAATTCAGTGTTCACAAGACTACTGTGGCCTGAAACAACTTCAGGAAAGACTCAGTAGGAGATGGATTGCAACATAAGTGTCAACCACTAGGATTCTGAACTCTGAAGTGGCTATTCTTTCCAACTATGCTGGAGAAACAAAAGAATTGAAATCATAAGTTGAACGGTTATTATTCTCCCCAAATACCTGTTGAACCTGGAAGTTCAAAAGGATAGTAAATATATTGTTTAAAAGTCCCAACATAAACATACTGAATTTTAGACTTTTATCTAGAAATGTACTCTATATTTGGTCCTTCTTTGCAATTCCCATAATTGAAGTTTCTAACTTTCTCATGTCTTCTTATATCCTTGTTCCAAATGGTCTCAAAGCAGAAATGCCAAGACCTTATGAGAAAGTCTATTTCTGTGGTATTCTCCTGGCTGCATTGTATACCCATCTTCAAAACCTTTCCAACCCCACTAGATTAGACCCACAGGTTTGGATCAAATCCTAAACTTCTGGGGGCTGGTCCAAACCTCCAAACCACTATCCTCTGGAGCTCCTTCTTTGCTTGCTAGACTTGGTAGAATGGTCTCTTTGTAGGCAGCCCCTAGACTTGCCTCACCATAAACCTCTTCAACATGCTGTCATTTTTGTGGCTATTACGGTTTGAAAAATGTTTTCTTCTGAATGGATTTCTCAGGTCTGCCTAACTTTTTTAAAAATCCTAATCAGAGTTCAGATTCCCCTGGATCACTCTCTATTTTCACAGGTCTGTTCTAAAATTGCTAATGCCAAAAAAGAAGAAAAATAGATTTTTTTTTTCTATTTCTATTAAAATTATCTCCCGTTAAGACATTTTCCACATTTATAAAATAAAATGTGTAGGGTATTTGTGGAGTTGGAATACATGTTGGGCCAAAGTTATTGACTAAATCTGGATCAATAATCTGCCTCAGATACCTAGTTGTGTAAAACGCTTAGACTTTCTGAGTCTCCATTCTCTCTCTGTTTAAAAAAAAAAAAAAGGATAATAAGTCTTACAGCACAGGATTATTCTGAAGATACAATGAAATATAGTATGGAAGGGTTTTGCAAACTTCAAAGCAAGCTTATAGCAATCCATCAAAAAATAGTAATTAAATATCTATTATATGCTAATTAGGGTAAGTTAGGTGGAAAAGTGAATAGAACATTAAGTTTAGAATCAGGAAGACTCATTCATCTTCCTGAGTTTAAATCTAGTCTAAGACATTTACTAGTTGTGTGATCCTGGAAAAGTCACTTCATCCTGTTGATCTTAGTTCTTCATCTGGAAAAATTACCAAGAGAAAGAAATAACAAACCACTCCATTATCTTTGCCAAGAAAACCCCAAAATGGGGTCATGAAGAATTGTACACAAGACTACTGAAGAACAACAAAACATGTATTAGTTACTGTGTTCTACACTAGCTATATAAAGACAAAAATGAAATTTTCCCCTCTCAAGAAGCTAACATTTTATGGAATGAGAGTGGGGAGACATGGTTATTTCAGTTATACAAAATACATACACAATAATTGGGGGGAAAGGGCAATAACAGCTTAGGGGTCAAGGAAAGTCAAAGATAGTATTTGAACTGAAATGTGGAAGCAATAAGGCAGAGAGGAGAAGTGGATGACAGTCAGGGTAAAGAGAAATGGAGATGGAATAGCATAGATAAGAAAGACCAAGAAGGCCATTTTGGCTGAACCAAAGAGTGCAGAGAGTAGTAATATGTAATATGGTTGGAAATGTAGGTTGGATCCAGGTTGTGAAAAGTTTTGAAAGTCAAAGAGAGGAGGATTTTTTTTTATTATTGTTTTGGTTTGATTTTGTGATCTACAAGCAACAGAAAACCATTAGAAATTTTTGCAATATTAAGGTTAATTATTGTTATTATTTTTATTTGACTGTCTTTTAGTATTTTCTTTCTAAGAGAAAACAGATGATTCTCTATTCCTAAAAAAATTCTATTATGCCTCTACTGAAAATTCCCATTTTACTTTGCTATAGTTCCAAAAATGCTACCAAAATCACTCATAAGTGACTTATTGTTATTCATAGCTTAATGTGAATTAGTTTGAGCAGGCTAGAAGCCTAAAGTTTTAGAGTTTGGAAAAACTTTAGAAATAACATAGTACAAAATCTCAGTTTTACAGTTGGGTTGAAACTGAGGCTTACAAACATAAAGTAATATGCCCAAGGACACATGTTAATTAGTGCTGAAGCTGTTACTACAACTTGAGTCCCTCAATTTCAGATCTTAAGACCTAAAATAACCAATCAATCAAAGAGTCATTATTTTTTATATTTTTATATGTTTTTTTTATATGTTAGACACTGAGCTAAGCTCTAAGAGTATAATCACTCTAAAGTAATTTACTGAGCACTTAAGTGTAAGGTTCTGTAATAAATACAGAAAAGAAATAAGATAACATCATTGCCCCATGAATCTGTGTTCTGTAAGAAGAAAAGAGATAGCCACAAATAATATGAATGCAAGGTAAAATGTGAAAATTCAATATGAGGGGTACAGAAAGCAATAGTATTCAAAGGTAAGAAACAGGACTGGACTGTTAGACTCATTCATCTTCCTGAGTTTAAATCTAGCCTTGGACATTTACTAGTTATGTGACTGTTTAAATCTGGCCTTGGACATTTACTAGTTATGTGACCCTGAACAAGTCACTTCATCCTGTTGATCTTAGTTCTTCATCTGGAAAAATGACCAAAAGAAAGAAATAACAAACCACAAATAACAAACTGACTGGACAATCAGTAAAAACTTCATGGAGAAAAATGAACTAGAGACTCTGTGTAGAAACATCAATGGAGTTGGACAAAAAGAAATGTTCAGGATTGGATTTCAGGAAGGAGTAGAGGCCACACACTGTGAATAAAGATACAAAGTCAAGAAAGCTAAATGTTCAGGGAAATGTTAGATGTTCAGTGGTCTACTCTAGTTAGAACAAAGGGCATTTGGAGGAAAAGCTGGAAATATATCTAAGGACTAAATCATAAATGACTTCAGTGTCAGACTAAGGAGTTTTATCTTACCAACAATTTGGGATCATTGGAAATTTTTAAACAATATGTAAAATGACCAGGACTATAATTTAGAAAGATTAATTTGGAAGCATTGTTTTGGATAGATTAGAAGTGAAGGAGAGACTGGAATTGGGAAATCAATTAGGAAACTAACATAATAAATATTAATGTTAGTAATAATATTAATAAATCCTCTAAGGAGTCTACATTCTTTTGGAGAGAGAGAAAATGTACATAAATAAATAAATACAAAGTGATTTCAGTAGAGAGACTTCCTAGAAGCAGCAGCACCAAAATTCAGTACTGAAGGAACTTAAGGACATTAGGAGGCAGAAATAAAGGAAATACATGGCACTTTGTGCCTTGAAGGAAGAGAGAAAAGAGGAAGGATATACCAAGTCAAAACACTGCTATCACCACTTCTCTGACTCTGATGAAGGAGCTCAGGACCCCCAAGCCCAAGAATCCTGGGAATAACTGTTTCACTCCATACTCCTCACATTAAATTTTTACACTTTACCCTGCATTCATATTGTTTGTGGCCATCTCATTTCTTCTTACAGTGCCTCCCAAACTACCTTTCTTACTTCAAGCCTATTCCACAATGGAATCAGCTCCCTGTCAAGAAAGAACAGCCCATTATTCTCACCATCCCAAACATCCAGTGAACAAGAGTGCAAAGGACCTTGGGAATATCATTACCTTCATCTTCTTGAATGACCACTGGACCTGTTTTTAGCCTAACCCCACCCCACCTAGATTAACTCCTGTGAAGAAGAAAAAACCATCCATCTTCAGCAAGTGACAAACAAAGCTTGCACCTTGCTAAAGCAGCAAGGAACAGTGATGGAAAACACCGGAGGAAGAAAGTGACAGGTAAGTAAAACAACAACCAACACTCTTTCCCTCTAGATAGTAGAGATAGCCCAGGACTAAAAGTCCAAGACCTCTTGAGAGTAGAAGTCTCCCCTCTTCCAGATAGGGTTTTATCAGTAAAAATGGCCCTAGAGAAGATACCTTCTTTGTTGTAGTACCCTAAAGTACATGGGACTTTCCCATCTGACTTGCAGACGAAACCTTGTGTGTGTGTGTGTGTGTGTGTGTGTGTGTGTGTGTGTGCAGTCACTCCCATTACGTGAGAGCAGGTATTGTTTTGCTTTTTTATTCATATCCCCAGGGCTTAGCACAGAGTTTGCATATAGTAAATGCTTAATAAATAACTAGGAACTGGAGTTAAGGGTAATGGAAAGGAAAATGTTTCTGAAATAAAAAGGAAGATAAAGGAGATAGGTTAAGACCTATAGCAATTTTCTTTTGAGAAGAGAGAAGTATATGGAGTTTGTTTGTATTATGGGGCTAAGAAGATGAGAGGTTAAAAGAAAGAATGTTAAAGAAATGTTAAAAGTAATGGCGCTAATTCTCAATCGAGACAACATCTGTAAAGTGCTTAGCACTGGCCCATAATAAACACTTAATGTTTCTAACCTCCCTCACCAGGAAGTTGGAGAGAGTATCAAAAGGGGGGTAGGAGGGCAATAAAGTGAAATTTTGTCAACCAGGTATATAAATAATGCTACAAGTATAATAAATATATTTATATGAATATAATGCTATAAATAGATAATATAGGAACCAGTCCTCAGAGAATGTACTGTATTCTGCCTATTGCTGGCTTGTTTTTGTTTTTGAAAAGGACCAATGGCATCATGAATGAGGTCCATCAACAAGACAAAAGACAAGACAACTGCCAAATGGCCCGGGGTGCAGTGAGTGACCTTGGTGCCTTTGGTAACTGACCTGGCTCTAAGCACTCCACAGCACCTGCTTCAGCTGCCTTTATAGCTGCAGGAGCAACTTGTTCTCAGCTGCCCATTTTGTAGGAAGATATCTTTGGCTGCTTGGGGAAGATACCCCCTAACCTAACTCATCGAGGTCTGTCAGGTACCCTTAACTCTGCCCATATGCCATGATGGTTCACCTGAGAGTGGCCATCATACTTGTTACAGCTTCTTGAAGCCACAGGTGAGAGTTGGGTGAAAGTATGTACTAGAGGAGGAGCAGCTCTCACACCCGGGCGCCAGTCCTCCCTGAACACCCTGCACCTTCCATTGACAGAATAACATATAATCTGTAATACAAGGCCTGCTCCCAAGTTTGGAACCTGCACAGGTATTTCAACTTCTCCTTGGCGTGGAGGGAAGCGGACCCTTTCAATCAGCCGCTGAACCAGAACTGGGAAGGGAGTCAAAAGGCACTAACCATTGAGGCATTTTCTTTTCCTGCCTGGAGGGTGCTGGAGCAGGAAGAAATGGGGGCTTCTGAGGGAAGGAGACACCACAGGCCCTCCATCTCCCAGAGCCTGGCAAGCAAGGAGCTGTGCCAATGATGAGACAGATCATGGCAATGGCAAGAGGCTCCCGCTGCTTTGCTCTCTTGCTATGCCAACATTTAGCTTGCTAATACGGGCCTCCATTCTTTGTCTCTTTGCATTTCTTTCCTTACAGATTTTAGGTCAAAGGGTAGGGGAGATGGCCATGATTGGTGAGCTAGGGTTAGAGTAGCAAGAACTATAAATCCAGCATTTTGAGTCCACACCAGGATTTGCAAGAGCCTCCACACAAGTGAAACAACAGCTGAGACGCAATCCAGTAGTTGAAAACAGCAGGAATTTCTTCATTCCATCATTCATATGACATTCAGAAGTGAACTTTGTGGACCAATGCTTTGTAGAAATTAGTTTAAATCTATGCTCTCCTCAGCCCAACCAGGTGCTGGAGAGAGAGTTTTGGCTTCTGGTTTTGCTCTATCAGCCATCTCAGTAGATATCTCTTTGTGAAATCTAATTGATGCTAATTGGTTAAGTGATACCAGTGACTTATATTGGGGATTCAAACTGATAGAATTAGAGAATCCTCTCTGACCCCTCAATGGTAGATCCAGTCTTGCTTAGGGACCTGACATCTGTAAAAATAGAAAGTGGGATAGAGATATCACTTTCTTTATTCTTTATTGTGGCAGTTCTTATATTGTGTAAGTGCTATATAAATGTCAACTATCATCATTTATCATTATCATGGATTCTAATAGCAAAATATGTTATTAGAATTTTATCCCCATTATATAAAATATTACTTTTAACGTATATAAAAGGGAAAGAAGGGGGACAATAGGGGTCACTTCTTGGGTCCTGGTATACAAGAAATGTGCCTGACCTATTTTAATAAAGCACTAAACTCTTCTAGTATCTCTCTGCATTTCTTATGCAATGATGATATCTTTTATGAATGCTTTGAAGGAACAAAACAAAGATTGCACCTTAATCATCTGGATTCCTCCAAATATTTGTAATATAGGAGGCAAAAATAATTCCTAAAGACTTCAGTCTATGAAAGCCCTTTTATAGATCATCTTGAGAGACCCAATGAGATCCTCAGGGAGAAGCAATAACATTCTTGTGTCAAGGAATGAAAGAATAGACAAGAGATCAAAGAAGACTTTCCAAAGAAATGGAAAGCTTTAAAAATGGAGGCCCACGTCTCAGGTTCATGTTGGACCTTCTTGCTGAACTGCATGCCTCTTTTGAAATTGAAAGAATTATGGCCAGAAGCAAAGCCAAGTCACTTCCAGTATAGACAGGTTTGAGTAGATGGAATGAACTTACTCAAGAGGGATTTTCTCAGATTTGGCATTTGAGAAAGGAAGGGAAGCTGGGGAAAACATTAGAAATTTAAATGGCATCTGATGAAATCCCTTTTGATTCCACAACCATTAATCCCAGGTTGGCTCCCTCGTCTAGATCTTTATCTCTCAAATATGTTATCTATTTGGGTTGAGAAATCAATAATTCTTTCCTTCGTTCGGGTAGTACATACTTCTCCATCAGAATTTAAAGAAGAAGTCTGTGCTAAATAAATAGGTAGCAGAGGGCCTTGCACATAGTAGGCACTCAATGTTTGCATAGAATTAAACTGAACCAAATTGACTAAATCTGAAGTTGGAGGAGGGAGTATGTTCTGTACAAATGGTGCTTTAGGCAGAAGAAATGACCATATCAACACAGGCACAGAAATCAAAATTTCCTAAAAGTAGAATCAATGACTTGTTCTTAAAAAGGAACCAAACTTCTGGACTAAAACAGTAACAGCAATGTGAATTTTTCTAAGAGTTTTTTAGGAAAGGGGAAGAATTCCTGGCTTACTTTCCAGTTAGGATAGGCTGATTGCACAACTGAAATAAGATAGCCAACTCATATACCTAGCCCTTGGTGCATTAACTTAGAAGCTTCATATGAAGATTTTGATATGAGACACTCAAAAAAAAAAAAAAAGCATTTTAAAAAATTAATGAAAAAGTGTCTATTAAGAACCTACTATGTGCTGGTCATATCCCCATTGGGAATAAAAATACAATCAAGAAGGACAGTTTCTCTTCCCCTCAAGGAGCTTATATTCTAATAACACATTTAGAAGAATGATGCTCAGGAAGAGGGATTCAGAAGAGGGAAGTCAAAGAGAATGAATAATTGATTAAGATGTAATTAAGTATTGATTTGATTATTCTCAGTAAAAAAAATATTCTTATGTTGTAATTAAGACTACTATATCATGACAAAAGACTTATGGAAGACTTATCTATCACTAATAGAGAAAAAAACTTTTCAAAACCCATGTTAACATTTTGAAAGATTATATTAAAATCTTTTATTGATACTCTGAGGTAAGCAGAGTAGGACATGTGCTCTGAATTGTTATTTTCATTAATGGATAATGAGTCTTTTGACTGAAGCTAAAATTTGGAAATTTTACTGGATTAGATCCTGTGGCCATGGAAGAACACAAACCAAATGGACTTGCCACAGATTCATTAGTACAATGCTCTGAAGAACAGATGATGTACTAAAAGAAAACAACAATTGGAATAAGAAAATATTAGCACTGGAATGTACTTGAAAAGTATTTTCTATAAGTTAACTCATGTGAGTATTATTCTAACTTTAGAGTTATGTATGTATATGTATACATACAATTATAGAATCTGAATTTAGTTAGAAGGAACTTGAGTGGTCCAACCCACACCCAAAAATGGAATCCTCATTATAAATAACATCATTGATGAATAATCACATACAGTATCTGCTTGAATATCTCCAGACAGAAAACCTATTATCTCTTGTTTCACTATTTAAATCAATAAAATAAGCCTTACATAATTGGACAGATAGTCATCATTCATGACTAGGCTGTATCAATTTTATTAAAATTTCAGTGTCACCCAAATTAATTTATTGATGTAGGTCTATGCCAAACAAGCTGATAAGATGTTACTTTAAAGAGTTGGATACAATAATATGAAAATTCATTTGAAAGGGGAAAAAGGAATCTCAAGGGAAATAATGAGGGAGAATATAGGAATGAAGAGGAAAGTACTTCCAGGCTTCAAATTATTTTTATAAAGTAGTGATTGTCAAAGTTATTTGATCCAGGTAATAAAATAGAAAAAAAAAGAAAAAGGGACAATATGGTGTGGATAAAGATGTGGTTTTGGAATCAGGAAGATCTGTCGTGAAGTCCTGCCTTCTTACTCTGTGATCCTGGGGAATTTATTCTGTATTTCTCCTTGCTCTGTAAAACTATAAGCTACAAATCAGTTGCTGACCACCAGTAATAAAGGAAATTTCCTCACTAGGAATTCCTTTTGCCAGTGAAATCATAGATGTAGATTAAAAAAGAAAAAAGGATCAGTGGAACATCCTAGATAAGATCAAGTAACAATAGAACACAAGAACCCAATGAACAAGAAACCCAAAAAGATAAACTACTTGGGGAATAACACCAAATTCTTCAAGAACTGTTAGAAAATTAGAAAATAATTTGGAAAAATATATACTTAGACCATCACTTTATACCATATGTCATTATTTCCAAATAAATGAGTGACCTAAATATAAATGGCCACATCAAAAAGATTTTTTTTTTGGGGGGGGGGGCATAGAAGAGAGATGAAAATGAATGGAAGTACATATTACAATTATGTCTAAGAAGAAATTTCTTAACCAAAGTATAAAAGGCAACAAAAGAAAAAAATTTTGATTACATGAAAAAAAAATTGTGAAAAAAAAAAAAAAATCAATGTAGTTTGGATAAACTAGGATAAGCTATAAAGCTAGGCCATGATGGAATTAGAGAGGATTCTCTTTCTCTTTCTCTCTCTCTTCCCCCAATATTAGTTAAGCCAATTATTTTCCTGAAAGGCAAAGGAGCTGCCAAACACTTGATTGGCCCAGGAGGCTAGGTCTCTTGCTTACAGTCTTTGACAGAGCTTTCTGATGGCCTCAGGTCATGTTGGCATGGCTTCCTTGTCATGTAAAACACCAACCCACACTGAATGAGACCTATCAAACCTGATGGATGTCCCAAAGCTATGTGAATCACTACACCCTGTTCTGCAGACTAGGTATTTGTTTCTTTATGCATAAGCTTCTACTCTAGCTAAGCACGATATCCTTGTTGGTTATCCTTTCTATGCTATAGCTATCATTATTATTATTAACTATTTTAACTATTAAGTTTAAACTATTTTAAAATTAACTATTTTATTTGTTTGTTTATTTCATTAAAACTGCTATTAACTATTTAATGACCTATGAGTATCTCCTTCCATTTCCAAACTACAATTGATTAGGCCCAGCACATAAGTGAAGAAAAAATGTTGAGTAGAGAAAAAATAGAATTTTTCTGATGAAAGTCATATTATATATATATATATGATGTATAGGGAATTAACATTCACACAAATAAAAATAAAAGCCATTCCCCAGTAGAAAAATAGCCAAAGGATATAAACAATTCTCAAAAAAATTGTAAATTATTAGCAACCATATGAAAGATTGCTAAAAAGTACTAATAAGAAAAATGCAAATTGAAACAATTTTTAGATTTAATTTCACACCCAGCAAGTTGTTGAAGATCTGGAAATAGTCAATATTAGAGGGACTGCTGGAAAGTAGGCACACTGATATCACATTTGTGAAGCTGTGAATTAGTCCAACACTCTGGATATTTTGTCAAATGCCTATATTATTTATTTCAGAGCTTCTTTTCTTAGATTTGTACCCTCAGGAAGTTAAAATCAGAAAAGTACTATACAAATCAAACTGTCCATGGCAATACTTTGGGAAGCACCAAAGAACTGGGAAAAAAACAGGTGCCCAATAGTACCTAGGAATAGCTAAAAAAAATCATGAATCAAAGTCCCAGCAAAAGTTAATTGTGGGATGAAGAAAAAGAGCACTATCCATTAGAGTTCATGACAGAGAGGTGTACTTGCCACACAAGAAAGTCAAAGTAACGACATGAGATGGAAGTCAAATATTCTCTTTAAAGGTCTCCTCTGGCTCAGTAGTCAGTGAAAGAATTACTCCCGAAGAGATTAAGTACACAAGTTCCAGCATCAGACAGATTTGATAAATCAAAGATTATGAGCAAAATTACATCATATACCATAGTTGTCAAGATACCAAGAAAAGGACTACCTTATTGGAAATGTGGAAGCTAAAGAATGATAGATACTTCCTCTAATTTGCATAGACATATTTTATGATTTAAGGGTCAAGCTAAAAAAAAAAAAAATAGCAAGTCCTTTACACATTTGGAGACTGAAGCATGATTTTGAAAGGATTGGCATTTTCACATGGAAAATTTGGGAAGTTGAAATGTTCAAGGTAAAGGGTGAGTCCCTGCAAGCTAAGAAGTTCTCATTTAAGCTACTGAACACAGTGAAAGAAGACAAGACTGCAAAGAAGCATTGAGTCTTTTTTCATCTCCCGGGAAGTTCTGGGATTTGTCTCCTCTAGTTAGTAGTAAGTTCTTTGAAAGCAGAGACTATCTTGTTCTATTTGTATCCCCAGTGCTTAACACATACCCAACACTTTAGAAATGTTTTTCCCTCCAGTTCTGAGGATAACATGAGAAAGCTTACTACAAGTTTTAATGTGCCAGTCTCATAACTCCATCAAACAAGCATATCAGGTTTTAGGGTCCAGGGGTTTAGTTCACCTGGACCTAGACATCCATGGGCTTCTATGGGATTTTCTCACTCATCTTGGGTTGAAAGTGCCTGTTGACCATTTTTGTTCTATCCTTCCTAAAGTTCTTGATAAAAAAAACAGAAGCAAAATAAAGTCACATGGTTCTTCCTTTATCTGAGATCCATTGTCATTGTTTCATCCATCTTGATCTACAATCCCATCCATTCTTTAATCTTTCTCTTGGCTCCAGCATAGCCAAAGTAACCTTTTTTTTTTTTTTTTTTTTTTTTGGCTGTTCCTTCATCAGTATTAACCATAACCTCTAGCTTATTCTGAATTTTAGCATTTATCACTAAAGGTTTATGTCACTCTTTTATTCTTTTACCTTTTACCTGTCCTTTCATCTATCTCCTCTATGACTTTGTAAAATCTGTTTCTCAGTGACTTTCCTGCCATCTATAACTCTTTCTAAGGACAGTTCCCTTCTTCTTTGTAGTACCTGAGGACATCAAATTCCTCTTAACTTTTCCTGTGCAATTTTAAGCCACACGATCCCATCTATCCTTTCTCCAAACTTTGAAATTCATTCTCTCCAATATATATGTGCAGAACTGAATTTTGTTGTTGTTGTTGCAAAGGAAGAATTGGATTTGGAAGGTAAAAATAACCTGGGGAGAAAAACAAAAAATGCTAACAGTTTACACTCATTTCCCAGTGTTCCTTCTCTGGGTGTAGCTGTTACTGTCCATCATTGATCAGCTGGAAGTGAATTAGATCTTCTTTATGTTGAAGATATCCACTTCCATCAGAATATATCTTCATACAGTAGTTCTGCTTATTTCACTCAGCATCAGTTGATGTAAGCCTCTCCAAACCTCTCTGTATTCATCCTGCTGGTCATTTCTTACAGAACAATAATATTCCATAACATTCATATACCATAATTTACCCAACCATTCTCCAATTGATGGACATCCATTCATCTTCCAGTTTCTAGCCACTATGAAAAGAGCTGCCACAAACATTATGGCACATACAGGTCCCTTTCCCTTCTTTAGTATTTCCTTGGGATATAAGCCCAGTAGTAGTACTGCTGGATCAAAGGGTATGCACAGTTTGATAACTTTTTGGGCATAGTTCCAGATTGCTCTGCAGAATGGACCCAGTAAATTCTCAAGATTACTGACTAAGGAGGGGAGGGGGCCACTAGCCTCTATGCATTACCTTAATTGTCAACCATAACATTCCCTAACAAATTTTACTTGAGGGGGCCTGTTGAAACCTTCAGTAATCTGCACCCAGAGGCTGAAAATATACCCTCATATTGCCTCATATTATGACTGAGAACACACACACATATACACACACACACACCCCTTAACTTCTCTCTCTCCCTTTTTATGTCTCTGTCTGTATGTTTCTCTGTAGGAGTCTCTCCTTCCTTCCTTCCCTTTCTCCCTTTCTCTCTCTCCCTTCCTCTCTTTATGTCGATCTATTTGTTTGTATCTCTCTGTCTCTCTCCTCTTTTTCTTCCTCTCTCCCTCCCTCCCTCTCCTCCTCCTCCTCTTCCTTCTTCTTCTTTTTTTTCTTCTTCTTCTTCTCATATTTCTTCTTCTACTTTGTCTTCTTTCTTATTTTCTTCTTCTATTCTCTCCCCTTCTGTCTCTGTTTCTCTCTGTATCTCTGTCTGTCTCTGTCTGTCTGTCTGTCTGTTCTGTCTCTCTCTCTCTCTTCCCCCATTTCTCTTCCTGTTCCCATTCATCCAACCCTAACACTAACTCTCTCCATTCTACATCATCACAAATACCCAAAGGTTGGCTTCCAATCCTGGGATCTTCAATAATGACAAGCATGAGAGAAACCTCTCATAGACTGGAGGGTAATTCACTACAATACTTAGTTGCCAGCCCCTTTACTCTTAATGTACACAAAGCTTTCCCCTCGTCAAAGACTATCTCCACCACATTGAGAAATCACCAAGTATAAACAAACCTCCACATATGCCAATTTTCTACTTTCTAGCACTCCAAAATGGTCAGTGGAAGCCGACATACTAAGACGTCCCACTCACCTTTTCTATAGTTCACGAAGTGAGAACATCTGAGGGAGGTCTCTCCCTACCTGTGTAACCATCTGATTTTCTTTCTCTTTCCAGCCTTGACAATCTGCATTTTCCCTACTCTAACAAATGACACCTAGAAGGTAAAGGATAGAGATGAGCTCTGTTATGGATATAAGGAAATTTAAGATGAAATTCCCTTTATTAATGGAGGTTAGTGACATTTCCTTGAGAACTCAAGAGCAATGAGAGTTCAAATGACTTGCCCAGAGTTGCATAGCCTATGTATGTCAGAGGAAATTCTGATGCCATTCTTCCATCCACCATGCACCTCTCACAGAAAGCAGGGACTTTATCTAAATACTCCATTCCACATGATGCCAAAGCAACGACTCTGGATGGAGATGATGGCCATAATCGTGGTAAGCATGCTGGTTGAAAGATGAATATATATAGGAGCTTCCCCCCCCCCCCTTCCTTTTTGGCTCTTGTTCTGCTTATTCGCTTTATCGAGTACTTGGGCATTCAGCTCTTTTTAAATCTGGAGATTCTGCATATTCCTCTTCTGGGAAAACTCACAGAAAACATTTGCAAATGGAAAACACTTTGCCTTGTGTGTTTTTCTCTCTTTCAGGCACATGAATAAACAGAATGTTCTGACACACTCCATATCTCTCTTGCAGCCCATTGCCTTGCCCAATATTTGTCTGTAACAATTTTGCTGCATCTATTTTTTCTCCCCAAAGAAATAAAGGTTCTTCACATTTCAGAGGCACAATTTGTTGCTCCCAGTTTTCAAAGGAGGTTTGGTGTTTCCACATTTAGAAACATACTCCCAGTTGCCAAGCTCTGTCACACGCTGCCTTAGATTAACAAGAAATGTTCCTTTTCTTGGGCAAATGGGGGGGAAAGTAGAAATGATCTAAATGGCTTTTAACTTGGAGAGAAGTTTCCTTTAGGAAAGATGCTTATGAGAAAATTAAAATAGTGGAATAATCCAGGGGCAAAAAATAAAGTTCAAATACCAAATGAGTTGTGTGATCTTGAGTAAATCAATGTCTATGTCTATAAAATAAGAAGAGTTTCTATCTCTTTAGGAATAGAAAGAGACAACAGATTTAAAATTGGAAAGTAAATAAATTAGGCTTGATAGTTCAAGATGGCAATCTTTGCTACTGGAAAGGCTGAGGCTGGTGGATCCCTTTAGCTTGAGAAGGCTAAAAATCCCGGAGCTGCAGTAGGGCCAAAACAACCAGTTGTCCACTGAGTCTGAATCCAATATAATAAGCCCTTGGGAGAAGGGGTAAGAATTGAGACCAGGTTACCTAAGCAGGAGAAAACTGGCTAATATAGAAGACAACCATGTCATTGACAAGAAGATAAAAGCTTTTCTGCTGATTAGGAGGAAGATATGGCTCATAAATGACCACTTTCCATAAGCAAGATAAAGGGACAATTCTCCCAACAACAACAATAAAAAAGAATAATTCCTCAATATGTAAGTCAAAGGATATGAACACATATTTTTATGTGTTTTATATGTTATATATTTATATATTATATGTTATATATTAACATTATATGTTTTATGTTAAAATGCTTCAAATATCTAATAATAAGAGAAATGTACATCAAAAGGACTTTCAGATTTTATCCTCAGAAAATTGGTAAAGATGATATCCCCCCCCTCAAAAAAAAAAAGTAGAAATAGTCGGTTTTGAAGAAGCTGTGGGAAGATAGGCATACTAATATATTCTTGTTGAAGCTATACATTAGTCCAATAATTCTGGAAAATAATCGATACTTTGGCAAGAAAATTAAACTATTATGCCCTTTAATCTATTCTATCAAAGAAAGTCTTATATGAAAACTGGCACCAAAAGAGGCTTGCAAACTAAGAAGCACATATTTAGTCTTCCAAAATAATTATATTTCTCACAGAATAAGCTTGAAAAGAGAGTTCATCTTTTCCATGGAAAGACCTTGGCTCTGGAGTGACAGGAACTGAGTTCAAATTCCACTCCCAATGCTTACTATTTATGTGATCTTGGGCAAGACATTTTCTCAGTTTCAGTATCTTCTTTGATAAAATGGGGACAATAATACCATCTAATTCCTAGGATCTCTATAAAACATTTTCTGTTGTTCAGTTATTTAGTTGTATCTGATTCTAGTTGACCCTATAGACTCTAACAGAGTCCTTTTTATCCTCTAGTATCAGGTGATTTCATCTTCTGCCACCCCCCCCCCCTTTCCTCTTGCCTTTTATCTTTCTCAATGCCAGGGTCTTTTCCAATGAGTCCTGTCTTCTCACTTTGTGCCCAAAGTATTTGATTCAACTTTATTATTTGACCTTCCAACGAATAGTATGAATTAATTTCTTTAAGTATTAACTGATTTGATCTCCTTGCTGTCTAAGGGACTTGCCATCATTTTCCCCAGAACTACAATTCAAAAGCATTGATTCTGTGACATTCAACTTTCTTTATAATCCAACTCTTACAACCACACATTGCTACTGGAAAAACCATGGCTTTGACTATATGGACTTTTATTGATAAGGTGGGATGTCTCTACTATTTAGTATGCTGCCCAGATTAGTCATAGCTTTATTTCCAGAGAGCAATCATCTTTTAATTTCATACTATAGTCACCACCTGCAATGATCTTTGAACCCAAGAATATAAAATTATGGATACTACTTCCTTATCTTTTCCCTCTTTTTGTCCAAAAGTTGTGGGAGCAGTTGCCAAGATTTTTGTTTTTTGGATCTTAAACTTCAAGTCAGCTTTTACACTTTCCTCTTTCAACCTCATCTAAATGCTTCTTAATTCTTCTTTACTTTCTGCCATCAGAATGGTATCATCTCCATATCTGAGATTATTGCTATTTTTCCCGGCAGCCTTACTTTCAGTTTTTTATTCATAGAGGCTGCATTTCATGTGATGTACTCTTCAGATAAGTTAAATAAAGTTAACAATAAATAAATAATTAAATAAATAAATAAACAATATATAGACTTTTCCAATCTTAAACCAATCAGTCGCTCCATGTTTGGTTCTAATTGTTGTTTCAGGTTGATACAGGTTCTCTAGGAGATAAGTAAAATAATCTGGCATTCCTATCTTTTTGAGGAATTGTGACATTTAGTTATGACCCAGAGAGAAGGTGGCTTTAGTTAATAAAATAGATGGTTTGGTTTTTGGTTTTATTTTTTTGGGTGGGTGTGTGTATGTGTGTGTGTGTATGGGTGTGTGTATTGCTGGACTTTCCTTGTTTTCTCCATATTCCAATGAATGTTAGCAATTTGGTCTCTAATTCCTTTGCCTCTTCAAAAACCAGCCTGATCATCTTTTAACTCTCAATTCACATATTGCTAAAGCCTAGTTTGCAGAATCTTAAGCATAATTTTGCTGATATATGACATGAGAGCAATTGTTCAATAACTTGAATATTTCTTAGCATTGTCATTCTTTAAGATTAGGACATAAAATGATCTTTTCCAATCCAATGGTTATTGTCGAGTTTTCCAAATTTGCTAGGGCAATACTTTAACAGCATCATCTTTTAGGGTTTTAAATAGTTCAGCTGAATTCCATCACTTCCATGAGCCTTATTGTTAGTAAGGCTTCGTGAGGCCACTTGATTCCATTCTCTAGAATGTCTGGCTCTAGATCAGTAACTGTAACCATCATGGTTACTGGTGATGTTAAGATCCTTGTTTTATATAGTTCTATGGGGTTTTTTTGGCCACTCTTCCTAATCTTTTCTCCTTTTGCTAAATCCCTACATTTTTGTCTTTTATCATGTCCATTTTTGCATGAAACATTCACTTGATATGTCTAATTTTCTTGAAGAGATCTCTTGTCTTTCACATTTTATTGTTTTTTTTCTATTTCTTTGCATTGCTTCTTTAAGAATACCTTGTCTGTATTTGATATTATTTTAACCCTACTGTGTTTTAGAAATGCTACTACTACTACTGTTACTACTACCACTCCCACCACTATCACCACCAGCACTACTACTACTACTACCACCACTACTACTACCACTATTACTACTAACCACTACAAACAACAACAACTAACCACTACTATTACTATTATTATTACTACTAACCACTACAACTACTACTATTACTACTAACCACTACTACTACAACTACTACTATTACTATTAACCACTACAACTACTACTATTACTACTACTACTACTATTACTGCTAACCACTGCAAATAACAACTACTACTACTACTAACCACTGCTACTAGTACTAACCACTACTACTACTACCATTGTTATTACAATACTACTTCTTTGTGATGTTGACTTCAAGGAGATAAGAGGTAAAGCAGTTCTAAATTAATTTATAGGTATGCAAAGTTTTTGATTTTAGACTTTTCTTTTTCCATATCATCTTCTACTTCAATTCAAGTCAACAAGCATTTAAAGACCAGATACTATGTGTGCACTAAGTTCTGTGGTTACAAAAATACAACCAAAAATATTTTTTCTCTTAGAGAAACTTAGATTCTACTTCCAGGTGTCCTTTCTCCCTTACCCCTAGATGCTCTGTGCCTTATGTTGACTTCTGTCCAGCTTTCCAATTCTTCCCTTCTGTCTATGTTACAAATACCACCCAAAGCCTGCTCTGGAATACCCCATATTTCAACATTAATTTTCTTCACCCTACACCCTGCCTTATTCCTTTTCCTCCATCAAAATTCTTATTTTCTGTGTGCTGAGAATTGGGGAGAAAAGCTTGATTCAACACGACATTCCTGTTGCTGCTTACCTGTTCTACCTGGACTAGCACACTGCACAGTGGACTTGAGATTTGGACTTCCATAACTAGTCTTCCAGCAACTATTCTAGGAATCTTTTTTTTTTTTTTTTTTAATTTTTTTTGATGATGAAGAAGACGATTTTAGGAAAGCCTGGAAAGATTTACATGAACTGATACCAAGCAAAACAAGCAGAACTAAGAATATATTGTACACAGCAACAGCAAGAATGTGCGATGACCAACTATGAAATATTGGATTCTTTTCAGGGATTCAGTGCACTAAGGCAATTCCAATAGATTTTGAATAGAAAATGCCATCTTCATCCAGAAAAAAAGAACTAAGAAGACTGAATATAAATCAACATATGCTATGTTCATTTTTTTATTTGTTTGTTTTTCTTCTCTCCCATGGTTTTTTCCCTTTTATTCTGATTTTTCTTTCCCAACATGATTCATAAAGCAATATGAATTTAAAAGAAAATAATTAATTTGAAAAATATTTTAATTAAATATTTTCCCTCCTCTACTTTACTACTAACCTATCTAACTTTCAAGTCTTAACTAAAATCTCACTTTCTACAGGAAGCTTTCTTAAATCCAGTGCCTTCCCTCTTTATTTGCTATTTATCTTGTATATAACTTGCTTGCATATATTTGTTTTCATGCTGTCTTCTCTATTATATATCACATTATATAATAGGAAGCCACTAATCTTTAGGAAATTTAAACTCTTTTTCCCTTGGGTCTCCCGTAGAGGGCCTAATTCAATGGACTGGTGACTAAGCAAGCATGTGCAAACTAATCCTCTCTATTGGCTTGACCTAGATACCAGACTTTTGCTTTCCTTCCCATGCAGACATCAACTTAGCCAAGCCTTTTTTGGGGGGGGGAGGGGCAGGTCTTTTGTAAGGATGATTATAAGTTCAAAGAATTTGCAAATGCAACCTTGGTTAAAATATGAAAAACAAAACAAAACAGGATTTGCTCAATTATAAAATATAAAGACCAATCACACAAGTAGTTAGCACAAAAGTAGTTTTATGTAGTACAAATATTGCCAAATTGACCAATTAAGTAAAATAACAATAATGAAAAAATATATATTAAGCACTTACTATTTGCTAGGCAAATTCTTACTGTGAAGTAAATAATCTCATTCTCTTTTTCATCTCATCAGAACAAAACCCAATGCTCTTGTCATTGCTCTCTTTAAGGTATTTATCTTACTTTATTTGACTGTCAGCTTTTTGAGGACAGAAATTGCTTTTATTTTTAGTATTTATATCTCCAACATTAATATAGTGCCTGGTACTTAAAAGGTAAAGACTCACCAAATCTTTTTAAAAATCATACAACTGTCTTCAAATATTTATGATTTTTATTTTTTTTCTATGTTTACTTTCTCTAGTCTTGAAATAAACACATGCAAATGAGCTAAGGTTCTCCAAAGTTCTTTGAGTACTAAGACTTTTTCCTCATTTTATATCTTGAACTTTATACTGACATTTCCCCAGGTTTTAAATAAATAAAAGCTATTTTTCTGCTTCGATAAGCTATTTAACTGTTAATGTGGAAATAAGGCACCATCATCTTGCACAAGATAATTTAAATCTTGATCTTTATAGTATAAATTTTGTAAAAAAAAAAATACTGCTCAAATGTCATCTGAAAACTTTATTCATACTCATATTTTAGCAATTTTTATTAAACCAACATTATTTTCCTACTCTTTATAGACATCAAAATGTGCAGCTATTAAAAAAGCAATATCTTACATCCTTTACAGTTGACATAATTCCTTTTCTTTATATGAGAGTACTTTTTTTGCTCTTTTCACAAAACTGTTCCACATTAAAAGAAGGTACCTTATATCTCATGGAAAGAAGGAAGTTATTTGTCATATTAGATTCCTAATAAATTCTAGGGTCACTTATGGGTCAGTCACAGTAACACTTTACATGTCCAGGTATTATAATATGGCCTACTTTTCAGCTATAATTGAGTATAATGGAGTAATTGTCTTTTCAAATCTATAGGAACCAATGGTGATTCTACTAATACCTCTTTGAACAGGTCAAACAAATGATCATGAAACAAAATATTAAACATAAAATAATCAAAACAAAACGAGAATTGAATTACATGTTAAACAATTTCCATGTGTTCTCTAGAGTACCCTGTTTCTCAGCATGGAAACTGAATGATTGCTGGAATACGCCTCCCTCCCACCCCCATCTCCCTCACCTGCACCTCCACCGGCCCCTTAGCGGATCTTGAAATCAGCTGATTTTAAATGGGAACTAGACAATGTACTGGAGCTCATGATACAAATAACATTTTCTTCCCATTTATCCCATAACTCCTATGTTTATATCTATCTCTTAACCCATATGGATAGCACTTTCTAATCAGTCTCTTACAAAGAAATTCATTTTCTAACAGTCACCTATACCTAGAACACAGAAAAGAACCAAGAATGAAGCAGAAATGTTCATCCAGGAGCCAAAATAGATATTGCAAAGTCTGCATTCTTAGATTTAGGCACTTTTCTTCTGAGAAGAGCCCCTCCTTCAGATCCACACACAAACTATTTACTTTCATTCTACATAAAATTCAAATAAGTTTGGTGATCTAATATTTCAAGCTATTCAAAATATTAGAAGCAGTTAATTGGAAGAGAGAGAAAAGCTTCTAGAGGTAGGCATTTGACAGCATTGAGAAATGACAGCAGAATAATGAACAATTAAGAGAAAAACTACCCGAAGCAGATACATACATAAATTTAAAGGTACAGTATTCAGAGATCCTACTTTGGTACAGGGGCAAATAATCTTCGACCTCGGCAGGCCTAGAGGGTTTCAATTACTGAATCATAGCAAAATACACTGATATAAATTCATAAAATTAATTCAAAGCTCAACAAAAGGTCAAATTGTGTTAAATATGCATAGCTAAAGAAGTTAGGGAAGTATTTCAGAAATCTTATCTTAAATTGTTTTAAATATAATAGATTAAAAGTATAATTCTCAGCTACTCAAAGAAACAAAAGAGAAGTTACCCAGAATGATTTTTTCTTTAAGAATTCTGCATAGATAAAGTTTTACTACAACATCCTTTCTTCCTGAAGACTGAACAGTGAAGGCTCCTTTCTCAGAACTCTTACACTATTTTGTCAATGGCTCTCTTATGCGCTTTTTAAAATCTATTGTGAGATAAATTTCATTTGTCATAAGTCTCATGAAATTGGTAAAAGAGTATATTTGTGATACATATCCCATTGTTGGATATGAATTTCTATTACTTATCATATTTATTATGTTTGTAATTTATCTATAGTATTCATTATTTTTACTAATATAATAAGAGAAGCTGATACTTATATTGTGTTTAAGCTTGGCAAAATCTAATCTATGCATAAATTCTTTACTTGTTATCATAACAATCTGTGAGATATTTATTTGCTTATACTTATATCCTTCAGATCCTGTGGTATCAGGCTTCAAAATCATATGACATCAATGCAAGAATATTGATATTGAAAAGATGGGCTTTTGTTTCATGGGAAAGCATAGATTTATTAAAAGTAATATTTGATTTTCAAAATGCAAGCCAACCACACTCCTTTTCAATTCAGTACCTATTTGATTGCCTATTTAGGATGCCTAATCAAGATAAATGCACGGCTAAATTAGCTCTATGGATTGTCCAGTTAACTGCACATCTAGTCTAGAAAATGGGCATTTAAAATTTATTTCTTTTTAATACAAATTGCTTTATGAATCATGTTGGGAGAGAAAAATCAGAGAAAAAGGTAAAAACCTTGGAAGAGGAAAAAAAAACAGAAAAAAGAAGTAAAAATAGCATGTGTTGATTTATATTCAATTTCCATAGTTCTTTGTCTGGATGTAGATGGCATTTTCTGTCCAAATTCTATTGGGATTGTTTTGGATCACTGAATTGCTGAAAAGAGTCAAATCTTTGATAGTTGATCATCACACCTTCTTACTGTTATTGTATACAATGTGTTCCTGGTTCTGCTTGTTTCACTCAGCATTGTTTTGTGTAACTATTTCCATGCCTTTCTATAATTAATTTGTTCATTTTTATAGAACAATAATATTCTATTATCTTCATGTACCACAGCTTGTTTGGCCATTCCCCAACTGATGGGGATCTACTCATTTTCCAATGCTTTACTATCACAAAAAGTGCTGCCACAAACAGTTTTACACATGTGGGTCCTTTTCCCTCCTTTATGATCTCTTTGGGATACAGATCCAGATCCAATAGAGATACTGCTGGGTCAAAAGGTATGCACAGTTTTATAGCCCTTTGGGCATAGTTACAGATGGCTCTCCAGAATGGTTGGATCATTTCACAGCTCCATATACAAAGCATTAGTCCCATATCCATTCCAACATTTATCATTATCTTTTCCTGTATCTTAGCCAATCTGAGAGATGTGAGGTAGTACCTCAGAGTTGTTTTAATTTGTATTTCTCTAATAAATAGTGATTTAGAGCATTTTTTCATATGACTATAGATGGCTTTAATTTTGTCACCTTAAAATTGTCTGTTCATATCCTTTGATCATTTATCAATTGGGAAATGATGTGTATTTTTATAAATTTGACACAGTTGTTTATATATTTTAGAAATGAGACCTTTATCAGAAACAATGGCTGTAAAGACTTTTCCTCAGCTTTGTTACTTCCCTTTTAATCTTGTTTCTGTTGGTTTTGTTTGTACAAAAAAAAATTTTCATTTAATGTAATCAAAGTTGTCCATTTTGCCTTTCATAAAATGTTCTCTGTGATTAGAATAAAGACTTCTAACTGATCATGATTCTGATTTGGGGAGACTAAATAAATATTCCATGTCTCAAACCAATAATGCATCATTTACAAATTAGGATATATGTAAGACCTCTTCATCTAGAGGGAATACATCTAATATTTGGACTCTATTAGAAATCCTTCTTCACAATGTGAGGGAACAATTCAAAGGGTTATAGAACAAAGTTATCTCTATTATTACGTCTTCCAAGGAATCTTTTGCCATCACCCAAATGACAATGAAGAGATACATGGTGGGTCTGGTATGTCTCTAAATGAATAAATGTTTAGAAGATATAGTATGAAAGATATCATCAAAGAAATGCAAAATCAGAAAAGGAAGTGGGCCAGCCATGTAACAAAATTCAGGGATAGCTAATGGATAGCTACCAAATAACAACAAAATGCTAGACACTGTAACAAATAAAGAAGAAATTTTTTTTCATTTTTATTATATTAGCTCAGCCTACCTATGAGCATTTGATATTCTTCCAAATGATTAAATCTGATTTTGTGTGAAAAGTGTTTTGTAGTTGTGTTGACTGTTTTGACAAGTAGACATCCAAATATTTTATATTATCTATAGTTATTTTAAATATAATTTCTCTTTATATTTCTTGCTGTTGGACTTTGTTGGTAACATATAGAAATGCTGATGATTTATGTGGATTTATTTTGTATCCTGTAACTTTGCTAAAGTTGTGAATTTTCTAGTAGTTTTTTAGTTAATTGTCTAGGATTCTCTAGTTATACCATCATATCATTTGCAAAGAGTAATAATTTGGTTTCCTCATTACCTCCTCTAGAAATTAGGTTTTTTTCAATTGACAATTTTTTTCTTTCCCTCCACCTTCACCCATTGGGGAAAAAAGAAAAACAAACCTTTTGTAATAATTATACATAATTAAGAAAATAAAACTTCCTTCATCAATCATGTGCAAAGTTAATGTCTCAGACAAAAAAGAAACAATAACCTTTCTCTCAGTGAGTTTATAGTCCAGAGAGAGGGAAAAAGACATATCAAGGCATTTTGAAATTATATTTATATATATTCATGATACTGTGGTGCACATATAAGATAATTATACACAAAAATGTTGGGGAATTCAAAGTGAAGGAAAGTTTTTCAGTGGAAGGCTTCATATGAAGGAGGAGGGTATTGATCTGAGCTTTCTACATTTAGAATGTTATCAGAATTAATCAGTCAATCAGGATTGTCAATAGTTTTTTTTGTTTTGTTTTGTTTTAATCCTTTGCTACCATATAGAGAGTGTTCAGTCATTTCCATCACATCTGACTCTTCTTGGCCCCATTTGGGATTTCATACCAGATAGTTTTGCCATTTCTTTCTCCAGTTCATTTTTCAGATATGAGACAAACAGGATTAAGTGACTCTCCTAGAGTCATACAGATAGGTAGTATCTGAGTCAGATTTGAAAGGTCTTCCCACCTCCAGAATCCACACTTAATGCATTGCTCCCACCTAACTACCACAATACAAAGTTAACAAAAAGTTGTTATCAAATAATTATGAAACTAAAGTTATAAAAAAGAGAGAGAGAAAGCATTTAGGGCAACAATTCAAGAAGCTCTTTCCCCTATGGATCTATTTTACTATTCCTTTTAGGTTGACCATCTAATATTCTTCTTTTTGGAAAGAGATTTCAATTAGTTTCTTAGTTCTAAGTGCTCAGTGATTATTTTCCTCTTCTTCCTTCTCTATGTAAGTGTTCTGCCTTTCTAGTCTTATCATCCTTCCTTGAATCCCTTCCCCTTCTCTTCTAGGAGACTGATCCACCACCATTTAGAACATAAATAGCCTGATTATGGAAGAAATGCAAACATCCTACACTTTGAGATAGATCATTCCCCATGCTATCCTTTTTCTCTATACTCTCCTCCTCTTGCTAGCTACTACCTTCTCTTGCTGAGTTGCTGGAGTAAACTGCCTGGGGGCAATTACAGGTTCTGATGTGTCACTTCTTGGTAGCATTTTTAGAGCCTTTTTAGCTTCATGACCCAGGCCCAACTTCATTTCCTTTCTCTTCTTACTGGTTTTCACCAATTTGTTTTACTTAACTTGGCTCAGCAACCACTTCTTTTCCATCTCATCTGGCTCAAGTTTTTCTCTTTTGGCCTCTTTTTCTATCTTTCTTACTTCCCAGACCTTTCATCAAGGATTTTTCTTGGCTTTTGGACTGAGTTCTCCTTCAGACTGAGACATCTTGCTTTAAGTGGGAATCTGTTTCAGCTTCTCCTCAAGTCTTTCCAAATTCAATCTCTGACCTTCTTCATAATTCTACCATCTTCCATATCATTTTCATGATGATTTCTTATTATACTCAAGTATTTCTGTCCCTTTCCCCATTCATTCTTTCCCTTCAAAAGCTAGAAGTAGAAGTCAAATGATGCAGAAATTAACAAAATTATTTCTAAAAACTATTAAAACTAAAAAACTATTAAAAACTAAAAACTATTAAAAACTATTCTTTTTATTTTATTTTTGGAGAGTTTTAATCCTTTAACAACATTAATATTTTCTCTCTTATTAAGTCAAATAGATGATCCAACCAGGAAGGAATTTTGTCCTATTAATGTCTAGCTCTTTACTATTTGAGCACATTTCCTTGTGAAATTCATCCTTCAGGAAATGTTTTCAAATTTGCCAAGATTACTGGAATATGTAAGTCACATAAAATTGGCTGTTGATTTCCAAAATCTCTGAAAATTTGTCCATTACCCTAAATCAATTAAAATAATTTATTAAGCACCTATTTTGTGTCAGAACTATTCTATTCTGGGCACTGAGAAATGGCAGGCATAGAACGGGAGGGGAAAACAAAGAGAAAAATAAAACAATCCCTTATACTAATTGGTGAGATCATGATAGGCTTCCTCATTTTATTGGTGGCATTTGAGCTGATCTTTGAAGGAACAAAGGAATTCTGTGAGGTAGAAGTGAGGATAGAATGCAAAACAGCCAAGAAGGAAAATCTGTATAAAAGCATGGGGATGGGAAATGGAATGTCAGTTTGGACAGGCCCAGTTTGGATCAAAATGAAGGTGAGAAGGACAGTAAAATATTTTAAGTACAATGTGCTTCCAATACTCAGGTTGGGAGATCATGATACTGTGATAGTTTATAATTATCACTATTTCTCTTTCAAAATATTTATAAGTTGCCTCTTTAATTGTGCTATTTAAAATTTCACCAGCAAAAGAAGATATCATTCTCTTCCCATAATATCTTGCTCATTCTCCAAGATGTCTCAAAGATCTTTGACAGTGGCCCAGCAATCACCATTTCCAGTTCTTTCAGTCATCTAGTAGACCATCTGTTGACCCTTTTTTGTTCTATCTTTCCTAATCCACAATCATTTTTCTTAGGACAATATAAATAAAACATTGTTCATAAAAAGCTCAGTTTTCTTGCTTTCATACAACATAATTATCCAATAAACTCTGAATATTTATCCTAATCCTTGTTGGCTCCTTCTCTTGTCTCCAACAAAGCTCTTAAAAAAAAAAATCCTCCAAAACCATGTTAGTCATTGCCAACCTCAGCTCACCCTGGGATTTGGTTCTTTAGGATTATTTCTCTACAAATGAATGAATGTATGCATCAATGGAAAAATTATTAAGTACATCCTTACATTCCTGACATTGTTCTAAGGACTGGAGATACAAATAGAAGCAAGGAAGAGAGTTCCTGCCCTAAAAGAGCTTACAATTAATTATTCCTCTTTAGACTGAACTTGACTCATTTCCTCAGAATTTTCTTTGCCATGTCATGGAACCATCACTGACTGGAAGCTCACTCCATCCCTAGACTTCATTGAAAATATCTTCCCACCCCTGCATTTTCTCTCTGGTTGGTTGGTTTCTCCCAGAACCTTTAATTTAAGAAGAAAGCAGATCTCAAACTGCACTCCTGACCATGCAGACTATCAAAAACATATCCCTGCACTCCATTTTCAGCTTAAATTATTTGAGGGCAGGTACTATTTTTCTGCTTGTATTTATATTCCTAGCACTTAGTACTGTGCCTGGCATATAGTAAGTGCTTAATAAATGCTTCTTGAATTGATTTAAAATATAAGTGATGTATAATATCTTTACTACAAATGGTGGAGATAAAAATATGAGTCCCCACTCTCAAGAGAGCAGCCTTGTTGACTCTTGACACATACAATGTGGAGTTTGGAAAGTATGATGTGCAGGGAACAATGACAGAGATATGTGCTCTAAATGGTCTGATTTGGCCAGATAAGGTGAAAATTCACCTTACAGACCTATGCTAATCTTTTATTTTCATTCTCAATTATTTGTCCTTGTTTCTTCATGAGTTCCCTAAGCCCCTGTATTGTTCTCTTTAGCCAGCTATATCTTTTATTCCTCATTGGAATAATTTGTGTCTTCAGAATTTCATTTTTGAGAGTTTCGCATCCTTCATGAATCAATCTTTTCCACGAATATTAAGCCATTTGAAACAACCTATTCTTTCCTTAAAATGTGCTCTCCCCAAATCAAGAGTACATATAGTATGCCCATCTCTATTATCAGCTCTAAGATGGAATAGCAACTTGACCCCAAGGTTTTATAAATCCTACTTCAACATCTTTACTCTTCCCTTTTGTTCAGAATAGGAATTTCTTCCTGTTTTCTTCACCTTTTGAAAGATGATATAATCATTAGTACAATATATGAATATATTAATCGCTCTGTTTTTGGTTTAAAGAGAATTTCAACAAGACTTCTGTGTAATTGAAGTTCCCTATTGCCATAGTATTATGTTCCCATGCCAAATTGTGATGTTTTCCAAACATTATTACACAATTTCTCTTCAGTGAGTCCTACAATTCTATAACTTCTCCCTCACCTGTTTATCCCTACCATGTCTACTCCTGATTTTCCTATTTTCTTCTTTGTTCCCCAGCAGCCTTCTCTTTCTGGAAGATGTCTGTTATCCAAAGGAATGTTAACTCCAGCTTGAACTGGCTCCCCAAAGCCAATTGTTCAATTTTCACTGTGAATATTTATGCCTCATAAATTGGCAAATGCTACACATTGCAATTCAGGGCTTGATTTATTGTTTTGTTGACTGTCTAAACTTAAGAAAGTGATGGAGAAAATGTGAATAGTGCAGATTAAGATTAAATATATATTTCTCCAAAGAGAGCCAGTTGTTCAATACTTAACAGTATACCTTTGACCTTCTTATTCTTCTTATTCTTATTTAGTGACATAACAGAGCATTGGACATGACATCAGAAAGAATTGAGTTCAAATTTAGTCTCAGACAACTGCTGGCTGTATGACCCTGGACAAATCACTTAAGTTCTCTTAAACTCAGTTTCCCTTGTTTGCAAAATGAGGATGATAACAGCAGAAACATTAGAGGGCTGCTTTGTGTTTGAAGTAAGACAATATTTGTAAAACACTTTACAAACCTTAAACCTTTATAAAAGTGCTAGTTATTATTGTTACCATCAATCATCATCATCCTTCTGCCCTGAGGGCTTCCTCCTCAAATAAGTGAGTTCTTCCTGGAACTTTCAATCTGAGGAAGTGCCCAAGCCTACATTCATATTCTGGTTCCACTTTTGACTTTCCAAATCTTTTACCAAGCCCTTTAATGTATCCCTTTTTTCTCCCCATTCTCTTTTCCCTTCTACTTTTCAGCCTCCTTTTGTTTTATCTTCCTTCTTTAGAATGTAAGCTCCCTAGTAGCAGAGACAGTCTTTCTTTTTGCTTGTATTTGTACTTCCAGAACTTAGCACAGTGCCTGGTACACAATGGTACATAATCATAAATTCTTATTGACTTGACCCACGTTTTCCCTCAACCAGGCTTTTTTCTATTGAGTATCTGAATTTCTTCAAATGAGAATATCTTATTTAATGTACATTTCTACTCCACACTGTTCTTTTATGTATTCAGTTCCTTTTTAGTAATTTATATTTTTCCAGAGCTATGTTCTCTCTATAAGTCTCATCCTACCAAGTCTCAGCAATACTAACATTACAAGTTCAGATTTGCCTTGTGAGAATCTCTAGTTCACCCTAATTATTACCACACCTTGTATATTTGAATATAAATATCTGAGTTCATTTTACTGCAGTTTCTATTGCTAAATGTTATCTCTTGAATTACTGGTCTTCACATGCCATTTTTCCTCTTAGGTTTTACCTATTACTCTTTACTTTACCAAATTCATCTTATCAATGTGGGTGATTTCTTCCTTTTTCTTTCTTTTTCAGTTTTTAGTACTCTTATCAGATTTGAAGGAATCCATAGATATGCTTTTACCTGCCCCAGTTCAGCCCTTAGGCAAGAGCCTGTCATTCCTATATTGAAAGTTATGATTCAGAAAACTAAATCCCATTCTTAGATCTCATATTCTTAGCCAATTGTTTTCTCCTTACTTCTACCTTGCTCTTTTGAATTTCCTATATTCATCTAGCAACAGTGATGAAAACACAACATGTGCCCAAAGATGTTCATTTTTTTCATTTGGTATTCGCAAACCCTTAGTGATAGTTTCTGGTTTTTTGCTAATGGTCTCCTTTATCTTCCCTTGCATCCCTGGAAATAGATAATGGTTGTCAAATTTTACAGGCTTCGAGAATCTGTCATATTTCATAAAACATTAGAAGCTTGTAGATTTCTATTGTTTAGCTCATGCTGGCAAATAATTGTCTCACTATCCCTCCAATAAGAGATGACAATTGCAACATCTCTTCCTCCTCTAACTTTTCACCAAATTACCCCCTTCACTTGATGACACCTGTTAGTCCCCATCATCATTCCATCAAGCACAAAGATCTATAGCCTTTCTTTATTGAAAGAGACTATATCTTTTTTTAGTTAAAAATATTCTGTAATTCTTTTACTTCCCTTCCACTTTTATAACATTCTTTCATCCTTCTACCTTCCAACACAGATTAGAATTCTTATCGCCTTCACATAACCTGGAGATGAAACATGTTTTCATCTATGGTGAGCAAATTCCAACTTACATTTAAATATGTGTATATATTATTTGGCATGACTTTGAATAAGGTCCAAGTGCCTAAACCATGTTTGTTGCCTCAGTTCCAGCTTAGCTAAATTTTAAAAGGCTCATCACCAGTAGGTTGGCCACAGAGTGATGAATTCTTTGGTTTTGAAAACCCATGAAACAAAAATGATCATCATATGTGGTGGAAAATGAAGCAGAAAGCACTAAGAATTACACAGTTCTTAGCCTGTCTAGTTTCCCTCATTTGGTTTAGTAGATAAATTAAAGATGTGACCAATGGCCAAAAAATTAATATGCTGCTAGAAGAAATGAACCACATACATGCTGATATTCTTTCTATATAAATGAAACCAGAAGTTATAAGGAAGTAGCTGTTAAACAAAATCATGGCTTGTAGGTTCTCTTTGGAGAGGCAAATAAAGAAACTGGCAAAGTTGGTTTGATTCCATGACAAAAGACAGTAAGAAACAATTTCATAAAAATTTTGTTCATCTGGCTTTGCAGTACTTATGATGAGCAAAAGTTTAAAAGACCACCATGAAAATAATTGCTATTTATATACTGTCTGCAACAAAGTACAAAAAAGTTGAGAAATTCTATGAAGAATTCAACAAGATCCTCTAAATCAAGTCATTATGGACCTTCAAAAACAAGGTGTACATAGAACATAGCAGAGCAAAAAATACATTATTGGAAAAGATTATTCTGAATTTTGAACTACATATGTGATAATGACCAAAGACTTTTAGACAATAGTAGTTTAGCATTTGTCTACAATGAATTCTATTGCCTCAAAGATAACTGGAAGGTAATGGACCTAGCTAAAACTAATAATATAATTTTAAAAAGTGAAATTTAAATTATCTCAGCTTGTAGGAAAGTATTGGTTATCGATGTGTATATCATTTCAAAATTAGCTCTAGTCAATCAATTAGTTGGAGCAAAAGTCAAAATCAATAGTAAATTAGAAGAAAGAATAAAAATGAGACCTTAAAAAGTTACAATAACTCCAACATGGCCTATTCAAAAAAAAAAAAAGTGCTGGTCTTTTAAAATTGGTTAAAGATGGTAATATGAAAGAGTCTTAAGATTCAGATCCCTAAGGGACACCTATTAACAAGGAAGAAAACATCCAAATGAAAAATTTTAGATCAAATAAAAATACCACTGAGTTCCTCTAATCTCACATTAGGAAATGAAACTTGAAGCAAGGACTACCCTGGGGGAGTTGAGTCTATTAGTATGCAGAATTGCTGAAGAAAACTACTTGTCAGTGATTACAGCTCCAATTGTAACTATCCTAGCATCCTTTCATGTATATATTAAGATCTTACAAGACTGCTGGAGAATACAACCATAGAAATAATTATGGTCAACATTATCAAGCATAGCACAAAACTCTCAGATGTGCTCACCAAATACATTTACCCCCTTGATGAAGAATATTTTGCACAAAATTCAAATCAGAGAGATATTTCTTATAGATACTGACTTTCTCCAGATGGTCTTGTTTTTGGATGACACTGTACTGATTATATAAAGCTTTAGAATATCATAGGATCTCCTCAATGAGATCTATAACTAAAAGATTACTCTAAAACCCACAAAGGAAAAACAGAAAAATGAAAAAATTCTATTTCCTAGGCAATAGCATATGTTGGATGGACTATTCATTGACATTGTCCATTTGCACATATATTTTGTGCAGTCATTGAAGACGATGAATTAGTCCCATAATAAGAGGAGAAAAAGATTGATCTGGAGTACAATCTGGGGAACTAACAGCAGTCCCCACATTACAAAGTTGTTCCCTGATACAAAAACCCACTTTTAAAAAACTAATATTCTGCTGGAGGAAGGAGAACAACAAACAAAAGAAAAATGGAAAAGATCTAAAAGGATTTTTGTACTGTTAAGGACAGTAGAATCTTCCTGGTTGGATTCTAATTTGAGACTTCCAGATGAGCTTATAGAAGAGGGAGTAAAGGCTGAAAAGAGAACAAAGATGTGAAAAGCATCTTGATTAGATCAAGTAAGTAAATATATATATATGAGATCTGTGCTGGAAGCAACACAATTAGGAGGAAACTAAGGGCTTGATTTGAAGGTGTCTAAAGAGAGGAAACTCTTAGTGCCTGAGGAAAAAAGTGACCCAGAAAACATTAGCATATACTGATCTTTCTCTCTTTGTCTGTTTCTGTGTGTGTCTCTATGTTTCTGTCTCTGTCTCTCTGTCTCTCTCCCTTTCCTTCCCTCTCTCCTCCTCCTCCTCCTCCTCCTCCTCCTCCTTCTTCTTCCTCTCTCTGTCTCTGTCCTCTTTTTCCCTGTTTTTCTCTGTCTCTGTGTCTCTTCTCTCTATATCTATCTATCTAAGCACATACATATACTTTCCCATCTAAATAAAACTTTTATGACAATTATCTTCACATTCATTGAGAATATCAGTGATGAGGATATTGGAACAAGTAGCAATAAGTAGATCCCATCTTTTACCCAAATGCTGAAAGATGTAGAAACCACAAAGTCTCTCTGTACTTTTTGTTGTTTTTTTTTTATTTTAGAAAAAGCATTTTATCCAATAGCACAAAATTACTTAAGATTCCTTGAAAGAAATAATAGAAATAACTTTGTTCAGTGACATAAATATGAGATGAGGAATAAAACAAAGAGGCTTGTGCTTGTCACAGGAGCTCACACTGTTAGGAAGGAGGGTTGTTGCAGTCTAAATGCAAATGACATTTTGCTGGTTACATTGAGCCCCAGGACATTGCAGAACATTCCAGAAGAGATTCATAACCATGCAAAAGAACTGGGCAGCATAGCCATTCACAGAAGAAAAGGCGATTTATGAAGAGTGTCTGTCTACAGCCTGGATTACAATGTGTGGTCAAATGGCATAAAGAATCTGTCTCTCAGTATGTACGTGTGCATGTAGGTGCTATGCATGGAAATACTTACATATACGTGTATATGTGTGCATGTACAAAGATCTGGGTAAGAGCATTTTAATGCTCACTGTGCTCAGCAATGTATTCTTGTTGTTTTCCCTTTGTTCTCAAGAACCCTGACATCAGGGACTTGATGCCATAACATGCAAGCAACTTGGCTTTAAGTGAGGCTGGGCTGTGCCAGTCAGCGGGCTCACTGTCTCCTCCAGGGCCATCTGGGCCCAGGAGCCAGACCTAGATAGATCAGGACAACTGGAGATGGCAGTGGGGAGAGGTGTCCCGGCCTTTTTAAGCTAAGGTCTCATTTTGACTGAGACATTGTCCATTCAAGGATTAAGGCTGGGTTAAAATGGAGGCAAAGAGTGGCCTCTTTTATCTAGTTAAAAATTTTTAATCCAGGAGGGGAAGACTCTCAGGATTTATGGCCAAACCAGAAGCAAATATTTGCCTTCACTATGCATCAATCAGGACTCAAGCACTGATCAAAATTGAGGAGGAAGGAGGAAAAGAAAGAAGGTAAGAAGCTATGAAGGAAGGAAGGAAGGAAAGAAATAAGGGAAGGAAGGGAAGGAGAGAGAAGGAAGAAGGGAAGGAAGAAAGGAAAGAGAGGGAGAAGAAAAGGAGTAAAGGAAGGAAGGAAGAGAAAGAGGAAGGGAGGAGAGAGGGAGGAAGAAAGGGAAAAGGAAGGAAGGAAGGAAGGAAGGAAGGAAGGAAGGAAGGAAGGAAGGAAGGAAGGAAGGGAGGAAGGAAGGAAGGAAGGAAGGAAGGAAGGAAGGAAGGAAGGAAGGAAGGAAGGAAGGAAGGAAGGAAGGAAGGAAGGAAGGAAGGAAAGAGAGGGAGAAGGAAAGAAGAGAAGGAAGGAAGGAAGAGAAAGAGGAAGGGAGGAGAGAGAGGAAGAAGGGAAAAGGAAGGAAGGAAGGAAGGAAGGAGGGAAGGAAGGAAGGAGGGAAGGAAGGAAGGAGGGAAGGAAGGAAGGAAGGAAAGAAGGAAGGAAGGAAAGAGAGGGAGAAGGAAAGAAGAGAAGGAAGGAAGGAAGAGAAAGAGGAAGGGAGGAGAGAGAGGAAGAAGGGAAAAGGAAGGAAGGAAGGAAGGAGGGAAGGAAGGAAGGAGGGAAGGAAGGAAGGAGGGAAGGAAGGAAGGAGGGAAGGAAGGAAGGAAGGAAGGAGGGAAGGAAGGAAGAAAGGAGGGAAGAAAGGAAAGAAGGAAGGAAGAAAGGAGGGAAGAAAGGAAAGAAGGAAGGAAAGAGGGAGAGAAGGAGGAAGAAGGGAAGGAAGGGAAGGAGGGATGGAGGAAGAAGGGAAAAAGGAGGAAGGGAGGGAGGAAAGGGAAGGAAGAGACAGAAGGAGGAAAGTAGACATCAAGGACTTGAGGTCATGACATGCAAGTGACTTGGATTTAAGTAAGATTGTGTGAAGTCCCAGTTAGCTCCCTATTGACCTCAGGATCAACCAGAGTCAGGATCAGCAAAAGTTCTTGGTCTTTAGGGGGAGAAGTAAAGGAGATGGAAGAAACTCCACAAGGCTTGCTACTAACCTCCCTTCTGTTTCTCCTCCAAAGTGACTCGAGCTTATCTTACTCCACCCTCCACTCCCTCTAACAAGTCTCTCTATACACCAAAAGATGGAGCCAGCACAGAATAGTGAGAAGGGCCATTTTCCCAAGCATATGCTAATAGAGTATTATCCAATAGAAAATTAGCCTTAAGTGCTTGGCTGTCTGATTCCAGTGCACATTCAGAATTTCAGCCCTTTTCTTTTCTTTTCTTTTCTTTTTGGAGGCTGGGGTTCAGTGACTTGCCCAGGGTCACACAGCTAGGAAGTGTTAAGTTGTCTGAGACCTGATTTGAATTAGGGCTTGTGCTCTATCCACTGAGCTACCTAGCTGCCCCCCTGTTTCAGCTCTTTTCAAGATTGGACTATGCAAAGGCACCAATCTGACTTTTCCTCCAGAATCATCTGAGTCCAGTGGCAAGATCAGGATGACCCTGAATGCAGTGGGAGATCTTGGCCTTTTAAAGCTAAGGTCTTTAACAAGTTTCAGTTTGACTAAAGCAATACCAATAAATGACTAAGTCTAGGTAGAGAAATGAGGCAAAGACTGGCAATGTATATACAAATACATAAAGAAGATTAGTAACTGCCCATAAGTACCTTATATTCTAATGGGAGGGCAACAAAAGAGAGGCAGCTAGGGAGGGGGGTTTTGTTTTTAAAACTTACAGGGTGATGGTGCTAGGGTGATATAGACTGACATGCTCTCTCCTGGAATAAAAGCAGAGATCTCTGACCATGATTCTTGGTTCCAAAATTGCAGTGGGAAGGATGGGGAAGGAAGAGAAAGGAGGAAAGAGTACTTGTAAGGCAACTGCGTGATTACTAAGAAGATGGCTAGAGAATAGTAAAGTGAAGCATGGTAGTTGGGGCTTTTCTAAAATTTTGGCCTAAAAGAGGCAGTAAGACATCAGTCAAATCTGCAATTCTGTGGAGTGGAAGTTTCTCTAGACAGTCTTAGAGAATGAGGAGATGTGTAGAGAATAAGGAGGAGGGGGCAGGCTAGATTTCTTTTGAGAAATCACAAAGTTCCTTCAATGACCCCAAACTTTTGCCAGAAACAGAGCTCCATATTTCTTTTTAATAGTTTATCCATGTTTTTATATAGATCTGAATCACAACACTAGTCTCTGAAAATTAAGAATAAGTATTACAAAAGATCAAAGAAGAGACACAACTTAAGTGTGGATCAGCTGCAACATAAAACAATTAAGAACCTTCAAAGAGCTAGAGTAGAAAATGTCATTGAAGGAATATATGATTGATAAGACAGCTAGATGGGGCAGTGGTTAGAGTGCTGGACATGGCATTAGAAAGGCTCATCTCCCTGAGTTCAGATCTTGTCTGAGACACTTACTGGCTGTGTGACAATTGTCACCTAGTCCAGTTTGCCTCGATTTCCTCATCTATAAAATGAACTGGAGAAGAAAATGTCAAACTAATCCATGGTTTTTGCCAAGAGAACTCCATATGAGGTCACAAAGACTTGGAAACAACTCAAAATGATGACACAGCAGCAATTGATAAAGATTGTGTTCAATCTGCGTGCTCCATTATTATTTCTGAGATGTGGGAACAAAAATATGAAAGACTATGGACAAGAATTACAAAGAATGAGCCTTCATGGATAGATTATAATGTTTAAGATTAGAGAGAACATCTACCTCCATGAGATCACAAATCCATTGGAGCATTCTATTTGGCTCTACTGTGTGACTGAAGATCATGACACCTGACAGTATAATCTTTAGAGAATTAAAATTGCAGGTGACAAAGAGCAATAGAGAGATAAAATTATCCCTTCCACATTGCAGGGATTAGGGGCACAGCATCCCTCCTATCCAGAAAATTCTTGTAAAAAATTTTTTTGGCCCTCCCTTTAAACCAGAGAATAAGTCTGGATTATGACATTAAAAGATAAAATTAGTTGATATTACACAATACTATATATATATTTTATACATTTCTAAGTTTCTAAACTTTTTTGTGTCATCTGCCAGCTTTCACATGTCATCTGTGGCTTCTGCAAAACTTCCCCCAAAATTCCCATTTTTATGCTGATCTGCAATATATCGAAACTGGGATGGGGAAAGTTGTGATATAGAATGAATAATTGTACAATGTAGGTGTTAAGTAGGCTAAAATGCATTACAATGACCTGGGTAGTGGAAGCAATCATATTTAATTTTGACTAGTTTTTCCTTAAAAGGTATTTAAATCATCTTTGTGACTCAATTGGCTCAAAGAACTAAAGGTTCAGGCTGTTCAAATCACTTCCTACTTTACTAAATAGCTACAAGGAGCTCAGGTGCCCTCTCATTTGTAGCTAGTGAGCAACTTAAACAAGAGCTCTTTTATCACTTGAGTCAATTCAAGCTATCCTCATTAAAATTCTCTTACTAAGGCTAAGTAAATCTAGCTTTGTTTACTATTTAAGGATCTTTAATGTACATGAACTTTTCAGAGACTGACCTGAATCAGATCCATCCCAGAACAACTTGCATGTAAAAAGTGGCATAAAGATTTTCAAGGGAACAGATAAGGATTGGATCTGTAAAACAAAAGTATCTTACCAAGAACTCTACATATAGACACACTGATGGAGGCAGAAAAAAATTTTTATTCATAATCTTGCAAGATTGGGTGATTGGAAACTGGCATAGTTAAAATCAATAAAACATATCTTTTTTATACCCTGTCCCCCCAAACACAAGTCCCTTCTCATTCCTCATTGACTGGTAACTACAGAGGTTACAGCCTATCAGGAATGCCTAATTCCCCCAAATGAATGTGAGTCCCCACCCCTGATTACATCTTATAGTATGTTTCTTATTCTAATTTATGGCTTTGTTCTATAAATTTTGTAGCCTTTAGGCTTCATTTCTTAAGTTTCAGTTTCATTTCTCTTTATTTCAGTTTCTTAACTCTGTGGAAACTAAACCATCATCCAATTCTCATAGATCTAAGACATCATTGGGACAGGGAATTAACAGTTGAAAAAACTCCAGCTACCCAAGTAGATTAGCACCTTCTAAACCTGTAATTAATAGCCTTAGAGAATTTCCTAAAGCATTAAATCATTAAATTTTAAGTTTTTTGAGACACTTCTTGTAAATTTTTTTCTTTTTAAACTTAAATACAAAATGAGAAAATAAAAAAGAACATTATCATGTACATAGCAAAACATGAGAGAATTCAATATATAACAAATTTTTATTTCAAGAAAACCTATAATTAAAAAAAAACAAACATTGTTTTCTAAGCTACCCAGCTTTTCTTTGCTTTGTTGTTTTGTTCTCTGCCATGTACTTTTTAATTTATTTTTCCCTTCCTTCCTTCTCTCCAGCCCCCTAATGCTAAAGAAATCCACAACTAAACACACATATGTGTGTGTTGTGTAGATATAAACATATAAATATACATAAATATATGTGAGCATAAACATATACACACTCATGTTTGTAAGATTGTACTATGCATATTCCAACTTGTATAACCTCGTTCTCTGAAGATGGATAGCATCCTCCTTCACAGATCCAAATCTTTCCGTATTTTTTTTCCATATTTTACAAAATCTACCAGCTCATCATTTCTTATACTACAACACTATTCCAACATAATCACATCTTATCTCAAATATCTCTTCAGGTCTATGAAAGTTTTCCCTCCAGTTTTCTGTATTCCTTTTATTCTTGATTACATGTGATTTGATTTTTAAAAGAAAATTTTAATTTTAAATAATTGAAATGATCCCTGTTATACTTCAACAATACTCTCACCTTTAATATACTTTTTTTTGCAAGGCAAGTGAGGTTGAGTTACTTGACCAAGCTCACACAGCTTGTTAAGAATGTGAGGCCATATTTGAACTTGGGGATCCTCCTGGCTTCCAAGTTCATGCTCTCCACCATACATACCATCTAGATTTAATACAGCTGGACCTCCTTCCTTTGCATCTTCTTTCTTTGGTTTCTTTGAAATTCCTAACCCTTTGTTCTTCCAAATGACCTTTGCTATTATTTTTTTTCTAATTTAGTAGGATAAATTTTAATAATTTAGTTGGGATGACATAGAATAAATAGGTAAAATTGTCATTTTTTATTATATTGGTTTTCCCTACCCATAAACAATATTATGTCAATAATTTAGAATAGATCTTCTTCATATTAAAAATATTTTCTAGGGGGCAGCTAGGTGGCATAGTAGATAGAGCACCAGCCTTGAAATTCAGGAGGACCGGAGTTCAAATCTGGTCTCAGACACTTAACACTTCCTAGCTATGTGACCCTGAGCAAGTCACTTAACCCCAGCCTCAGGGGGGAAAAAATTTTTTTTCTATTTGTTCATAAAACTCTTGTGCCTATTTTGGCAAGTGTATTCTTGGTATATTTTCCACTGTCTAGTTATTTTAAATTATCTAAAACAATATTGAATAATATTGCTGACACAAAATATAGTTTCCCAGTTTTTCTCTTTTGATTAAGTTTATTTTAGCTTCAACTTTGAGATCATGATTACTCCCCCCACTTTTTTTTCTTAATAAATTTTATTCCCTTTATTTTATCTTTGCATGTCTCATTTTGGCGTGTACAGTGTGTTCAGAAAGACTACTGCCTCTGGAGTGAGGGCTGCTGAGCCCTTTTTAGGTCTTCTTTCCACCTTTAGTGAACAGCTGACTACCTAACTCTCCTGTGTGACTCCAAGAAGCCATAAAATGTATAGAGATTCATTGCTTTATGAACCTTGGTAAAACATTTCAGCAGATGGGCTAAACTGGGTTGAGAATAACCAAGGGTCTCAAACTCTTCAGTGAGTTAGTGGGATGTTTACCCTGAGCATGTGAAGAATTCTCCTGGTGGAATACGTGGATGAGAACAATTTGCTCCAAAGACAATGAAAGCAACTGAAGTAGTGATTAAACACAAAAAAGTAATGAGGTCATCCACTGGATCTTGAACCATCATCATTTGTCTTGACTCTCTGGCCATTGGACTGTGATGACCCTGGAAAAATTAAGCTACAATTCCACCCCATTTAAATCCAATTTATTCACACTTCAAAAGACATCACCCCTACCACTTTTATCTATCTCAAAGTCCTATGTTGACAGGCAAGTGATGGAGCAGCAGGTATAGATACAGTGGGAGTTGTAGTCACAATCCTGCATATACATGGCTCAAGCCATAAAGTAATCTCACTGGAAGCATCAGTGGGATTCAGCAGCCCCTGTTGTCTGAACAGTCTTTTTAAGGACCACATTGCTCATCTCATGGTGTGAGCATGGGGCTGGAAAAGGTATCCTAAAAATTGTCTGCTTATTTAACCCTAGTCTGACTACTACAGCAGGTGGGGAATCCTGTCTGTAATAAAAGCACAAAAAAAAGGTAGAAAAAACTTCTGCAAAGGTGATTCCAATCACCATTGCTTCATGAAATAGGTGCAAACTTATGGACAATACAAAATCCAGTAGAACTGAAAACGAATAGCTCTTGTTACAAGAGAACTCAGCAGCCCTGAGTGAAACAAAGCTGGCAAATAAAGGCCAGTTTACTGAAGTCAGAGTTGGATGCACATTTTTCTGTCCTGCATGAAGGGGAGCAACATGAAGCTGGGGTCAGTCTTGCAATCAAAACTAATCTAGTCAACAAGCTTTTATGTCTACCAAAAGAATGAATGATAGGCTCTTGACAATGCTATTGCTACTTGCAAGAAAACAACATGTCACCATCATCAGTGCTTATGAACCCTGATGAGATCAAAGAAAAGTTTTATGAAGACTTGGGAACCTCTACCATCAATGTGCCAAAAGAAGCCAAGTATATAATTCTGGGTAACTTTAATGCTAAAGTAGGCTCTGACTATCAGAAATAGCAGAAAGTTCTTGGAGGAATGGAATCAGAAACAGCAACAACAATGGTCACTTACTACTGAAGATTTGTCTATCTCATAATCTTCTCATCACTTATACTGTATTCCATTTACCTACTCCTAAATGCAATACAACTTCATGGATGCACCTTTGCAGCAAACATTGGCATTTCATAGGTTATATAATTGTAAGAAGAGATAGACAGAATGTGAGAGTGACCATGGTGCAGAGTGCTAGACTGATCATAGATTTATCATCTCTCAGATAAATATTTGCATTCAATGAAAGCAGCATCCCAAGGCAAAATGACTACCAGAAGAATTAATGTCAACAGATTAAAGCAGTTCTCTGATCTTAGAACAGTTTGTTGCCGACTTGGAAGGAAAGGGGAGCCAACACATAGTTGACAATAGTGGAGCAGAAAAGGAGTAGGCAGCTTTCAGAGATTTGATCTACAGCATGGTATTTGCTCATCTGGGTCAGAACATTCACAAATAAATACACTAGTTTGACAAAAAATGATGGGGAAATTAAGAAACTACTAAATGAAAAACAAGAACTTTATAGGGTTTACCAGAAGGATAATTCATCCAACACTAAAAAGGCAGCATTTAATTCCATCAGAAGAAGTACAAGTGAAGCTTAGAGAGATGCTGGATTTTGGGCTCAGTAAGAAGGCAGATGAAGTTCAGTTTATGCTGATAGTAACAATCCAAAGCACTTTTTTGACACCCTGAAGGCTATTTACTAGTGAAAGACGTATGATACATCTCAATTATTCAGTACTGATGGACCTACTTTAGTTAGTAATAAGGACATGATCTAGATAGGCTGGACATTTCTAGCGTGTTCTCAACAGACAATCATCAATCAGTACTATTGACCATTTTATCTTAGGTTGAAATCAATCCCTCCCTAACTGAAGTTCCAAATGAAGAAGTTTTGAATGCTATTAAACTCCTTCCATGTGGCAAAGTATCTGGTGTTGATTCTATGTAAGCTGAGATTTACAGTAGAAAATCCATTGGCTCTTTTAAAGCTGACTGAAATTTTCCAGGTTATATGGCAAGAGAAGGTTATCCCTCAAGAATTCAAGGATACCTTCATCATCCATCTTTAAAGGTAAAGGAAATAGATTGTCCTGTGACAATCACAGAGTGGGAGGGTTCACCGCATGCAAGAATCTCTCCAGAGTCCTCCTTGATAGGCCAATTTTTCACTTAGAAGATGGTCATCTACCTGAGAACCAGTGTGGCTTTAGACAGGGCTGAAGAAAAGTCTGCATAGTATTTTGTGCCCATTAAGAAATGCCAGGAGCAGAACAGAGCAGAACTGCAGAGTCTGCACACAGAGATTTGACTAAAGCCTTTGTTGCTGCCAGTTGTGAGGATCTGAGAATGCTATTCTAGAAGGGCTTTGGACTTGAAATGGTTGGACTAATGTTATGCAGGAACTGAGTTAAGCTATGGACCTAATCCTCCTCTTTCATCCTCCCCAAAAACCAAGGTAGTTTCTTCATCATCATCATCATCATAGCTAATATTTACATAGCACTTACTCTACATCAGGCATTGTGCTAAGCTATTTACAGTTACTATCTCATTTGATTCTCAAACAACCCTGAGAAGTCTGTTATTATTATCCCTATTTTAGGGATAATGAGGAAATTAAAGCAAAAAAGTAACTTGCCCAGGATTATGCAGTTAGTTAAGTGATTGAGACTAAATTTGAGCCTTCTTGAGTCCAGGTCCTAGTGCTCTGTCCTGTACTTCCTAGTTGCCCCTGTTTAGGAAGAATTATTTTCCAAGGCATTGGGGAAAATATTTGTATGTTTGTTTTAGTTATATCTTTGTAGTCAATATCCTTTGTAAAATCTGATTTCATATTATACATTTAAACAGAACTAGTAAATTAGATACTAGTTACTAGGTTCCTAAAGTGGGGGATATATATAGTGGCTCAAGCCAGTGACAGAGGAAAGATTTGTCAGCCCCAGGAGAACAGGGAGCCCTAAAGGGCATCGTGATGTAATGGTCTCAGAAAATGAGGCTGGAGAAACTGTACAATTAGATGAGGCTTAATTCATTAGCCCTTCAGGAAGGTTCTCTTCATTCTTTCTCTCTGTATCTTGTTCAATCTTTCTCAGGAAAGAAGTTCTTTCAATCCTTTACTTCTGTGCTCAAATAGTCTCTCTTTAGCCACCACATTTAACTGTCTCTTTAGAATGATTGTTAAACTGCTCATCTCACAACATTCTTAAAAAAAAAAAAGTTACAGTAAGATTACCATAGTACTTGTACTAGGTAATACTATTAAAATTGTGTTACATATGACATATTGGTGGAAAAAGTGGATAGTGAATAAAGAGCTGGCTTGAGAATCACGAAGACCTATGTTCAAATCCTTTCTCTGATTGGCTGTGTAAACTTAGGTAAGTTATTTAACCATATCTTATTTCCCTGATTAAACTGTAAACTTCCTAAGAGCAGACACAATTGCTTGTAGCAGGCACTTAACAAATATTTGGTAACGTGTTAAAAAGTCATATGCTGTCATATTTGATGTGTTGTTTAGTTTTGTGAACTGCTTTCCCCCTCCCCTGCTTTATTTTTACCACTTTATTGCAAGGGATGGCTTACAGAGTAAGAGAGGGAGAAATAATATACCCCCAAAATCAAAGTAAAATGCATTTTTAAAATTAAAATATAAATGCAGAATAAATATAAACTTATCTATCATTTTTTTATGAAGATGATTCCAACCAGTATCATCTTATAAAGCATAAGGGAAAGTAAACTGCAAAATTCAGTCAACGAACCTCGTATGTTCCAGATACAATGCAAAGCATTGGGGATACAATAAAAAATAAAAGGTAAAAACCAGTCTCTGCTTTCAAGTGCTTACAGTCTAAAATCAGTTTTTAAAAAGCTGACTAAGCAAAGTTATCCCAAGGGCATTCATAGTTGAAAAAAAGAAAAGAACCATAAATGGGAGAAAAATGTAAATGATTTGCAAAATGATTTTAGCAAACTTTTTTTTTCCATTTCCAGGATAATGAAACCAGCATATTTAGATGCTCACACCATCCCTGCAGTACTTATCAAGGAAGTAGAAATACAGATCTGTGCTAGAGATGATACATTTATGAAGGAATCAAGGGACCAATATATAAGATATCTGAACAAATGAAGATGCCAAAAGCATGGGGAAATACTGAACTTTATTAATAGCAAAAAGGGGGAAAAAGGGAGACCAACAGAACATATAGAACCCACCTATATGCCCACTTTTCTAGCTATACAAAATCTTTATGAAGGTCATTTATACATGAATTGAATGTATAATTGAAGGTAAAATGTGGAGATCTATGGAAAACAAGCTTTTGTTGACAGTATTCAAACATGGATCATATATCATTACTTTCTCACAAAAGACTAAAAGATATAGACAACATAAAATCCTATTGTGTTTATTGTTTTTTGATTACAGAAAGAGAGAGAGAGAGAGAGAAAGAGAGAGAGAGAGAGAAAGAGAAAGAGAGAGAGGGACTTGATATTGTAGAACAAAACATTCCCTTACAAGCTCTTTTTTATATGTCCTTAGAATATATAATAACAAATAACCCTGTTCAATAATTGATAATAAACATCAGATGAGACATAAAACAAGGAGATGCATATTTTTAGCATTCACCATTGTGATGAAGGAGATCCAGCACAAAGCCCAAGTTAAGGAGAAATTCCTTGTAGATGGTAAGGTCCTCTAAATAATACTGTTTATGGAAGATGAATGGATGTCCATCAGTTGGAGAATGGTTGGGTAAATTGTGGTATATGAAGGTTATGGAATATTATTGCTCGGTAAGAAATGACCAGCAGGAGGAATACAGAGAGGCCTGGAGAGACTTAAATCAACTGATGCTGAGTGAAATGAGCAGAACCAGAAGATCACTGTACACTTCAACAACAATACTGTATGAGGATGTACTGATGGAAGTGGAAATCTTCAACATAAAGAAGATCCAACTCACTTCCAGTTGATCAATGATGGACAGAGGTAGCTACACCCAGAGAAGAAACACTGGGAAGTGAATGTAAATTGTTAGCACTAATATCTGTCTGCCCAGGTTGCATGTACCTTCAGATTCTAATGTTTATTGTGCAACAAGAAAATGATATTCACACACATGTATTGTACCTAGACTATATTGTAACACATGTAAAATGTATGGGATTGCCTGTCATGGGGGGAGGGAATAGAGGGGGGGGGTAATTTGGAAAAATGAATACAAGGGATAATATTATAAATATATATATATATATATAATAAAAAAAATTTAAAAAAAATAATACTGTTTATAGTCACATTGTGTTAATTGCATCAAATCCCAAGATACTGCAGTCTCCTAAAACGAATATGTAATCACTCAAGATTATTTAATCTGTCCATCCACATAGGAAAAGTTGTTAGAAGGACTTTCTGAATTCCAGATATTCCCAGGCCACATCTAGTTTTGGAGACCCAAGCAATAATGGTTTTTGTTTTGTTTTGCAGAATCACAGGAGTGGAGAATTGGAAGGGATCTAGGCAGCTATCTAGTTTAACTTCATTATTATTATTATTATTATTATTATTATTGACAATTATAATAATAATAAATGTTTATATAGCACCTACCAGCCACTATACTAAATACTTTATGAATCTTCACAACCATGCTGAGAGGGGAGGGTTATTATTATCCCTCTTTTACAGATGAGGAAATGGAGGCAAAACTGAGGTTAAATGACTCATCCAAGGTCACTAGTAAGCTAGTAAGCCTCTGAGGATTTGACCTCATGTAGTCCTGACTCCAGCCCCCATGCTCTATCGACTGTACTTTTCAGCTGCCCCATATGAGAAAGGAATCCCCACTAAATCATACCGGACAGGTGGTCATCATCTTCAAGCTACTCCTTGAGGGGATAGTAGAGAATAGCCTACCATCTCTACAAGCAGTCATTCTAATTACTGGGAAATGTTCTTTAATATCAAGCCTATATTTTCCTCTTGGTAATTTCCATCCATGGTAACTTTTGCAATCTGGAGCCAAATGGAACAGATGAACATATGTAAAAGAAGTAATTTCGGGGTCTAGACCTGGAATTTCTTTGGTATCAGGAATTACCAGAGGGGAAAATCTTTTTACCAATTGTTTTGCAATTTAAAGTCTTACAGAATTGCCTGTGGCACTGAAGGATCAAACGACTACAAGGCCAATTAGAGTCAGGAGAGGGAGGAAGACAGGGGCAGATAGAGAAAGAGAGAAAAGGAAAGGATATAGTTTGAATTTTTTTTAACTTTTTACTCAAATGCTTTTCTAGTCTTTTTTCTCAGCAAAGATACTAATTATGGAAAGAAAAAAGCCTTTTGTTTTATACTTTCACAATAGCTGTCTAATCCAGTAGACCAATTCAAATATTCTTGCCCCACAGTTAAATGGTCATACTTTTAACTCCTAAACTTCAATCCCACTTTTAGCTTGAAGTTCAGGGCAAACAGCTTTCTTGGTCCCCCTTTTATGGGCTTTAAACAAACTCTGGGAAACCTATCTCCTAGTTTCACCCCTTTCCAGGTAATGGGAACCAGAAAAGGGAAGAAACTAAATTAGCCTTTTAAGTTAAGGTGAAGTAGCAATCTCCTGATTTTGACAGGGGACAATGGAAGCTTCTTTCTTTGCAAAGATCCCAAAGCTGATCCCTTCCTCCACTTGACAGCAATATGCTTGGGTTGGTAGTGCAAAAATAATACAATTATTTTCATTTGCATGAATGTCTTTCCATTTATGTCTAATTACCATGCAGCACAATAACGATTATACATATCATTAAATATGTGTCACATTAACTTGCTTATAAATTTTATTTAACCTCCGCCCAGATATTCTGTTCACATGTGTTCCATCTCCATAGCTTGTTGTTCAAATACCCTGGCCTCACCTTCTCAAGTTAAATACATGAGCATGCTCCTTTATCAGCATACACAGATCTAAATAAAAGTAGTGTGGGGCTACCCACATATAATCACTATAATTAGGCTATATTGTCATCCCAGATGTGTCAGCATCAGAGTAGGATTACATGCCTTTGTTGTATTAGGGGTTTGGCTACTAAGATTTATGTCAGGCTAAAATTCTGTGGGCCATTCACTTTTTTAAACCTAGTAACTAAGATTAAAGGCATTGTGGCCATAATCCCTGTAAGTAAAGTGAGTAAAATATAGCTTCATTTTTGCTCATGAAAATATGTAGTCAATTAGGCTATAATGTGGTCCAGACTCCTTTTGATATTTTCAAATGAAAACATTCCAAGTTATTTATTTCCCTATGGTTGCTCTAAGTACTCCCAGTAGCTGCTGTTTTTAATAAAGCTCTTAAAGAGTGTGGGGTATTCTGGGTAGAAAGAAGGGATGTAGAATTCTACAAGTTTTCCATGGGTCTTCTTGTTCTGTTATCACATGGCTTGAGTATAATTATTAGATCTTACATTTGGTGAAATCCAAAACACTTTCACAAACCCATTTTATTCATTCACACCATTCCTGACTACTTCCTGCAAAACTGGATGGAAGATGAAATCCAGATAAAAGTAAGACCTCTTGTAAGAATATAGAAATATATCTTACATACACAGGAGGAAGGACCTGCCATTCATTTAATTGCTAAATACTTTGTGCAGAAGCCTGTGATGAGTTCTTTGGAATTTATCATAAAAGAAAAAAAAACAAAAAACTAAATTTGTACCTTAAAGTTGGTTAGAACCTAGCTGGGGAGAAAAATGCAAATGAAAATAGTTCTATAGCAACCTATCAATCAATCAATACTTATTGAATAATCCAATGACACTCCATTTCCCATCTATAAACCTTTAGAGTTTTGACCTTCCATTTCTGCCAAGTATTCCACACTACATTCTTTTGGAATTCCTAATTTCAAAGCTCATTTTAAAAGCTATCTCATAGAAAAGTTTTTTCTGACTCCTAGCTGCTAATCTCTCCTCCTCCAAATCTTATAATTTGTACCTATTTACACATGTGTATGTTACATATGTTGCATATATTGTCTCTCCCTATAGAATGGAAACCCCTTTGAGGCCAGGGACTGTTTTATGTTTTATTTTGTATCAGAACCATTTAGTATATTACCTGACACTTTGTGTAGTCACTTAAATGCTTGTGCTCAGCCTTGAACCTAAGTTGATTGGGGAAGGGAGGGTGGACTTGGAAGGAGTTTAAAATACAATCTGTGCTCTGGAGGAGTTTGCATCATAGTTATGGTAAAAAGGAAAAGTTGCTCTAGTATAAAGGATGAATTTTAAAAGTATTTTCCCCCTGAATTGCAGCAAATGTTCTCTTTATTTTTTTCTATTAACAAGCATTTATTTTCTCTCCCTCCCACCTCCTCTCCAAAATGTGTTTTTTAAAGTGCATTTTTTCCCTACAGATTCCAATCTACTTTTTTTTTAATCACTGGGAATAACAGCAAAGGAAACAGGATGGGTAAACTATAGTGCCTGCTAAATTTCTGAAATACAAATTCTAAATGCTACAGCAGTTCAGAGGCAAGAAAACAAGAGTGAGGGAAGTCTTCATGGAAGAGAGGAGATTCTAGCTGGGTCTCAAAATGAAAACGATTTAGACAAGCAGATCATTAAAGGGAGGGCATTCTTGGAATGGGAAGCAGCAGAAATGAAAGCATAGCAACTGATTGAGCCTGGTGTGTCAGGACCAGCGAAAAGATCAATTAGGCTGAGGAAGGAGACTCTTGTTAGGTCATAGTTGTGTTCAAGTTGTATAGATTAGAAAGCACTAGATTTTGAAGAATCTTGAAACCTTGAATGATTAGACATAGAAAAAGAAGGGGATAGGAGTTGGGAGAAACCAAAAGCAGTTTTTGCCTTGGTTTCTCCTTAGAGAAGAAGAGAATAAGACTTTGGAAGGTTGGCAACATCTGTTCCTGGAGCAAGGTCTGCTTTGCTAGGGCTTGGAAGTTTCTAAAAGAAAACAGCCAAATCTTTTTTCCTTCTTTATATTTCAAACCAGAGTGAGCAACACAGACTACAGTGTCCTGAAATGTGGAGCTACTGTCCCTCTGAAGCCTAATATTATCTGTATCTCAAAGCACAGATCTAGGGAAGAAAAGGAGAGAAAGAGACAGTGGAGAGAAAGAAGGCAGAGAAAAAGGTGATTGCTGGAATGATACATTTTCCTGACCTCTAATCCTCCTATGATTGCATTAGAATGAGCTGGCTTCTGGATTTTGGCTGAATACCTTTTTTTTTCTCTTCCTCCATCCCCCAAATCCCTTCTGCAACTCTTGAGGATCTATGGTTAGAGACAAATTCCACACAGAATCTCATAGGGTCCAGATCTGTATCCAGTGGTCCCAATGAATGAGTAGTGGGAATAAGACCTTGCCATGCTTCAGAGATATCAGGACTCTTGAGTGCTGCAACATGTTTTAAAAACTCAAAGCTTTCTCTTGCCTTAGACCCAGTACTATCCAACAGAGCTATATTTACAAGGTCCTGAATTTCCTAGGCAACTGGGACAGTCAAATCAGTCTCCATTTTCCTACTTGTTCTATGGTCTGGCAGCTGAGACATGAATATAAATATGTATATATTTACTTTTCCCCCCTTCACTTGGGCAGATGAGCCTGGATCTGCTTGGTTTCCCTATCTGAGAATAGAATATCATTAGTGCTACTTCATGTAATGGAAAGGACATTGGATTTGGGATCAGAGGTCCTGAGTTTGAATTCCATTTCTGTCTCTATTTTTTACTTGCTGGACAATCTTTAACAAATCACTTAACCTCTCTGGACTTTGGTTTTCTCAGCCTAAAATGAAGCCATCACCTTCCCTCCCAGCTCTCAATCTGTGACTGACCTAGACTATTCCAATTGCTGTTTGACAACATATCTTTTGGGATTTGGTATGAATTGTTCAGTACATTAGAATGCCTCCTGTTTTTTTCCTCAAGGAAATACACACACCTTTATGTACAGACACACTGCATTCTTCAATACTTTAAGTGTCTCCTTCTAACTTGAACTCTCTACCATCTTGCTAAGGTAGAAAAAAAATCATTCCTTGGTATTCTAGATTCATCTTCACTCAGGCCAATTCATTGGAAGTTTGTTTAATATTAGAATTATTGGTCTTAGTTAAGACTAACATGGGTTATTCATTCAACAGTTAATAAAAGGTGATTTACCCTGAGCCAATCAAATCTCAAGGATTGCTTCAATCCCTTTTAAGGAAAAATGTGATTAATTTGCTTGAGACTGAGGGTTAGGATATTTATTGTTCCTATCATATTCTTCAAACATAAGTGGCACTTTTAAATATCCATGATTTCATTTGAGTCTCACAAGAGTTCTATGTGCAAACCTCATTCTGATTATCTACCAAGTACCCAAGTAATATGGGGAATATACCAAAAAAAAAAAAAAAAAAAAAAAAAAAAAAGATAGTCTCTTACCTTCAATGTTCTTGGAGTCTAATTAGAAAAGACCAACACACATGAGACACAGAACTACATAAAACAATATATCTAAATGCCAAATTAAAAGTAATCCTATATTCTAATTTATATCTGGGACAATGATGCTATTGGCTGGGAACCTTTAGTAAAACTCTTCACATTACTTGGATACCACTATAGCACACTGTACTAGGCCTGGAGTCAAGAAAACTTGAGTTCAAATCCTGCTCAGACACTAGTTCTGTGACCCTGGGCAAGTCATTTAACATCTATTTATCTCAATTTCTTCATCTATAAAATAGGGATAATAATGGCACTTACCTCCCAAGATTATTGTGAGGATCAAATGAGATACTAATTGTAAAGTGCTAAGCACAGAGTCGGCATATAATAAGTACTACATAAATGTTGGCCATTATTATTATTATTATTATTATCCCTTCTTAGTAAATAATTGACTCATCTCCTTTTCTGATCATCTACCTCATAATAACATCTTTTAGGTAGCTTCTTGAACAAAATTCATTGTTAATAATATGGTGCAGTCAGTTAGAAACTTATGTTCCTCCATTATCCTTTGTGTGAATCTCACTTTTGAATTTTCAGAGACTATAGTATTTCATGGTTTACAGTCACACAAAATTATTACAACTATCCTGGTATAAGAAGAATAGACAATGAGTTCAGAGAGAAAATAGTTTATTGAAAATACTGTTTTGCTGCTGTTATTCCATCATTCAGTTTTGCCCAATCCTTTGTGACCTCATAGATCACAGTGTGCTACAACCTTCGGTCCTCCACAATGTTTCAAAGTCTGTTGAAATTCAAGTTTATTGTTTCCAAAATGTTATCTCTCCATCTTATCCTCTGCCATGATTTCCTTTTCTTTTTGACTTCAATTTTTTCTGACATCAGAGTCTTTTCCAAAGAATCATATTTTCCCATTATATGGCTAAAATATATTTAAGACTTCGCTTAATATTTGACCTTCAAGTGAATTGTCTGATTTAATTAATTTTAAATTTTGACTGATTTGATCTCTTTGACATCAAATGGACTCTCAAAAGTCTTCTCTAGTCCCACAATTCAAAATTGTTGATTCTGTGGCACTCAACATTCCTTATTCCAATTCTCACAGCCCTACATCGCTACTGGAAAAATTATAACTTTTGACTATATGGAGCTTTGTTGGTAAGATGATGTCTGCTTTTTAATATGCTGTCCTGATTTGCCATAGCTTTCCTTCTGAGTAGTAAGCATCTTTTAATTTCATGGCTGTAATTTCATCTGCAGTTATTTTTGAGCCTCAAAATATAATATCTGACATTGTTTCTCTCTTTCTTTTCCCTGTATTTGCCAGGAAATGATGGGGCCAGATGCTAGAATTTTGTTTTTTTTTAATGTTAAAATTCAAGCCAGCTTTTATAATCTTCTCTTTCATTGTCATAAAGAGGCTTCTTAATTCTTTTCTTTCTGCCATTAGAGTAGTATCATCTGCATACCTGAAATTGTTAATATTTCTCTCAAAAACCTCAATTCCAGCATTTGATTCATCCAGCCTGGCATTTCACATGATATACTCTAGATATAAGTTAAATAAATAATATGAAAAGATACAGTCTTGTTGTACTCCTTTTTCCAATCTTAAGTCAATTAGTTGTTCCATGTTTGAGTCTAACTCTTGTTTCTTGGTCCATATACATGCCTTAAGAGACAAGTAAAATGATCTGGTATTCCCATCTTATTGAGGACTTGCCACATTTTGTTGTGATCCACACAGTAAAAGGTATTGATGTAGTCAAAGGAACAGAAAGAGCTGTTTTGCTGTTTTTTCCTTGAACTGCTTTGCTTTCTCCATAATCCAGTGAATGTTGGCAATTTGGTCTCTAGTTCTTCTGCCTCTTCAAAAATCAGCCTCCTTTTCTACTAATTCTCAAATCACAAATTGCTAAATCCTAGCTTATAGAATTTTAAGCATAACCATGCTAGTGTGTGAAATAAACACAATTATTCTATTTGTATATTCCTTGGCATTGTCTTTCTTTAGGACTAGAGCATAAAATGATTTTTCCAATCCAGTGGCCACTGGTGTATTTTCCAAATTTGCTGATATTTTAATTGCAACACTTTTAACAACTTCATCTCTTAAGGTTTTAAATAGTTGGGCTGAAATTCCATTACTTCCACTAGCCTTATTGTCAGTAATGAACACTTGCCTTCATTCCAGGATGTCTGACTGTAGACAATCATGGTTATTGGTGATGTTTAAGAATTTTCTTTTATCGTTCTTTTGTGTCTTCTTGTCATTTCTTTTTTAGCTCTTTTGCTTCTGTTAAATCTCTTATCATTTTTGACTTTTATCATGCTCATTTTTATAAGAAACACTCCCTCGATAGTTCTAATTTCCTGGAAGTGATCTCCAGTCTTTTCCATTCTATTGTTTTCTTCTATTTCTTTGCATCACTCCTGGAGGAAAATTTTCTTATCTCTTCTTGCTGTACTCTGGAACCATGCAAAGATGGATATATTTTTCCTTCCTTTACCTTTTCTTCTTTCCTCTGATATTTGTAAATCCTCATCAGACAGTCTTTTTGTTTTCTTGCTTTTCTTTTTTCTTTGGACTATTTTTTATTGCTACTTCCCATACAATATTGCAAGATTCTTTTCATAGTTCTTCAGGCACTCTACCAGATCTAATCTCTTAAATCTATCCATTGTTTTCACTTCATATTCATAAGGGATGTTATTTAAATCATACTATATGGTCTGATGGTTCCCCTACTTTCTTTCTTCAATTGTTTTACTGACTGCAAAGAACTTCTCCAACTTTTGCTACAAAATCTGTATACAATTTGATTACTAACCTCTAAGAAAATAGGGAAAACCATCAGAACATATAAATATGACAATAGGAACAATTTTACAATAAACAATTGTAAACAATGGGAACAGTGCTTTAGAATTTCTGAAATATATTCTTTTCACACTCTCTTTTATTCTACTTTTATTCCACTTTTTTTATCTCCAGGATCAAATATAAAATGCTATCTGACATTTAAAGACTTTCACAACCTGTCCCCTTCCTACCTTTCCAGTCTTTCTGCAATTTATTTTCCTCCATGCCCTCTACAACTATACCGGTCTATTGGCCCCTACTCATATGAGGCTCTTTTATCTTCTTTTTTAAACATTTTTAATTGAATTTTTTATTTTTAAAACATATGCAAGGATAATTTTTCAATAATTTTGCCATGGGGGGGGGTGGGGAGAAGGGGGAAAATTGAAACATAAAAGTTTTTCAAGGGTCAATGTTCATTGTCTATGAAGAACATATATCCAGTTTATAGGGACCAGATATATTAGCTCTCTAGTCAATCACATATCATAATATAGATGATAGATATTCATCCACTTGGACTTCCCAGTGTGAAATAAATCAATGTTGAAAATTTATCCTTGCATATGTTTTAAAAATAAAAAATTCAATTAAAATTTTTTAAAAAGAAGATAAAAGAGCCTCATATGAGTAGGGGCCAATAGACCGGTATAGTTGTAGAGGGCATGGAGGAAAATAAATTGCAGAAAGACTGGAAAGGTAGGAAGGGGACAGGTTGTGAAAGTCTTTAAATGTCAGATAGCATTTTATATTTGATCCTGGAGATTAAAAAAAAAAGTCATTGTGATGTAATGATTGGCAGGATAACAATAGGAAAATCACTTTGGCAGTTGAATACAGTTGGTAGACTTGGGGCAGGGGGATCAGGCAGTAGGATATTACAATATTACAGGCACAGGGGGTGGTGAGCGTTTGCACAGAATGGCCCTTTGCCAGAGGAGAGAAGGGGATGTTAGGAGAGAAGTAGTGAGGGTAGAAATAACAAGATTTGGCAACAGATTGGATATAAGCGAGAAATGAGAGCCAGAGTCAGTGATAAAACAGTGATAAAAAAAGGTGAGCCTATTGTTGAGGACTGTGATTGTCTGGAAATAATAGGAAAATTGGGGAGAAAGAAGGGGGGAAATCAATTTGTTGTTCTTCATATATTGAAACAGTCCTATCTGTTAATTATGTTCATAATAATTGTTTTTTTAAAGGGTGCATTAAAATTTTGATTACAATAATGGCAACTGAGATAGGAAAAAGTTCTCGTTGATCTACATTTGCTTATGCCTTATCTCCCTATTATTTAGTCACAGACATTTAATAACGATAATTATTATAGCAAATATTTATCTATCTTTACTATTTCCAAATAGCTGCTCCTTTTGAATTGCACTAAAGGCATTTGGTCAAATGCCCTTTGTTTTCACTTGAGACCTTTTCCACCTTTCCCTGTACAAAGGCTCTGTTTTTCCCAAAATACCGCACTGCTCTCCAGGTATAAATTCCTTGAAGGTAGAGACCACGTTACCTTTATGCACCAATGCCGGTCAGTCTGCGAGATTTCAAGGGATTCAGAAAACATCTTTGGGCAGAGAAGGGGGAGGGAGTAGGCTGTTTCAATGTTTTAGTCATTTAAAAAATACATTTTCAAGAGTGTATTCCCCGTTCCCTTACACACTCAAAAACAAACAGAAAAGAATACACCAAACAATAGCCCCACTAACAGCTAGTTAGCCAGGAGCCCAGAGGATTTCTTTTCTCGTGTCCCTCTTCGTCCTCTCTCCTCCCTCTCCCTTTTCTTCCTTCCCTCCTCCCTCTCCCTTTTCTTCCTTTCCTCCTCCCTCTCCCTTTTCTTCCTTCCTTCCTTCCTCCCTCCCTCTCTTTTATTCTTTCCTTCCCTCCTCCCTCTCCCTTTTCTTCCTTCCTTCCCTCCTCCCTCTCTCTTTTATTCTTTCCTTCCCTCCTCCCTCTCCCTTTTTTTCCTGTCTGATTGCTTCCCTTTTTTCTCAATTCCCTCTTTCTACAAGGGAATACCAAGGGCAGGGCTGGTGACTCGGCGGCGGGCAGGAGGAGTGCGAGCCCGGGGAGAGGGGGCAGAAGGCAGGAAGGAGGGGGGCGGGGTGCTGCCAGGAAGGAGGCCTGCGCAGCCCGAAGTCAGCGGCGCCCCGCGCCGCCCGGGGCTGCCGAGACCCCGAGCCAGCTTCGCTCTGGGAGGCGGCCGGAGCCGAGCTCGGGCGGGGGCAGCCGGCGCGGTTCGGAGCGAGGCTCCCACGCTGGGAGGGGCTGGGGGAAGGAAATGCAGGGCCTTCGGTCCAGAGCCTCGGCCCATTGTCCGCTGGCCGTGCCCGTGAGAGAGAGAGACCCGGGCGCCGGGCCGGGGGGAGGGGAGGCACTTCCCGAGCGAGCCGGAGCCGGGATGGAAATGGAGAGGTCGCTGGCCGCGCGGAGGCACTCCCTCCCACGTGGTGGCTGGCGGGCTGGGGGAGAGGGAGGGGGCGCCTTTGTCTGGCGGAGGCCCGAGCGGCCCCGCGGCGTCCTCCCTCCCCTCCTCTCGGGTCTCGGGGCTGGGCCTCCGCTCCCAGGACCAGGCTAGGGAGGATCTCCGCACTAATTACGCCTCCCGGACCGCCCGAGCCGAGGCCGGGAGGGTCGCGCAGGCTGTCCGCCCCTCGGGCCGGAGGCCTCCCCCCCTCCCCCACAGCGCGCCAGACCGCGAGATTCCACATCGTGGCAGAGACACCTAGTGGCCGCAGGCCAGCAGAGGCCGGGCGCTAGTCCCAGCTGGCCCGGATCGCGGCCCCGGGCCCGGGAGGGGGGAACGAGATCCCCGCCGCTTCCTCCGCAACTCCCACGGAGTTTGCACGTTTCCCACATCCCCTTTGTTCCCCTCCGCCAGCCCGACGGCCTCCCGTACCAGTGGCCCGTTGGGGGCTCGTGCGGAGCGCACGTGGCCCCCCCAGCCCCACCCCCACCGGGCCTGGCCTGGAAGGCTTATTTGCATCCACCGAGACCTTTGTGGGGAGTCGGAGCCGCGGGCTTTCTTTTGTCTCGTTTGTTGTAACTGGGAGCGGCGTGTGGCTGGTTGAAGTCGCAAAAAGACCCAGTGAGAAGATCCCCGAGCGAGAGCTGAGAGGGGCCGGAGGCGGCTCTCGGGGCGATCCGAAGTTCGAGGGAAAAATTTTTGCCCCTTCAGTTTCGCCAGCCTTTGATGTTATTCTAACGTAATCCTCAGTAATATATCTTTTTAATTTAAAAGCACGATTCTGAGGACATCCACCAGGTTACCAGACGGCCGAAAGGGCTCACTAATACAAATGGCTAAAACCTCTGTTTTTGTATGAATCCCTCACTTCATAGATGATTAGCGGCAGACACCAGTACTGTAACCCAGGGCCCCGACCTCCAAATCCGGAATTCTTTAGGACACAGAACGTGACTTTTCTGTCTATTACATTCAGATAGTAAGTAGCCTACGGAGTGTACAGCGTTCCGGAGAAACAGACAAAAATGGCAACAGCCCTTGCATCTGGAGAAGCAGACGTTCTACTGGCTAGTGATGGATATTTCTTTTCTTTAGTAAAGTTTTTTTTTTTTTTATTCAAAGCTTTTTTATTTTCAAAACATATGCATAGATAATTTTTCATTACTGAACCTTGCAAATTTCCTCCCTTACCCACACCCCTTTCCCTAGATGGCAAGTAATCCAATATATATTAAATATGTCAATATATGTTTAATATCTATATATTTATGCAATCATTTTGCTGCACAAGAAAAATCAGATCAAAAAGGGGAAAAATGAGAAAACAAAATGCAAGCAAAAAACAAAAATAATGACAATACTATGTTGTGATCCACACTCTGTGCCCACGGTTCTCTCTGTGGGTGCAGATGGCTCTCACAAGACCCTTGGAGCTGACCTGAATCATCTCATTGTTGAGATGTTCTCCAGAATTGATGTTCGTATAATACTGATGTTGCCGGGCACAGAGATCTCCTGGTCCTGCTCATTTCACTCAGCATCAGTTCATGCAAATCTCTCCAAGCCTCTCTGTATTCCTCCTGCTGCTCATTTCTTACAGAACACTATTCCATAATGTTCATATACCATAATTTATTCAGCCATTCCCCCACGGTTGGGCAATGGATGATATTTGTATAGCGTTCTGCAGCTTTATAAATACATCGCCTCAACTGAGCTTCACAACCCTCTGAAGGAGTTATTACAGCCCCCTTGTTGATGCAGTAAGTAGAGTTGGGGTCTGGAGTCAGTCTGAAAGCTTTGTTGAAAACTGACCCCAAATGACTTATTAGCTCTGGCTTGTCATTTTCTCAATTGAAAAAAAAAAGAGAATAAAAGCATCCATCCCCAAGGATGATTGTGAAATAATATTGTAAAGGTACTTAGCACAGTGACTTAATAAATGCTTGCAAATCTCTTGCAAACTTTAAAGCCTTATGTAAACAGTTGTTACTATACCCATTGTAAAATAAGGAAATTGAGGTTCAGAGAGATAAAGTACCTGGTTTATGGCCACATCGTTGTGGAGGCAGGTTTTGAAGTTCCATCTTTGTGATTCCGAGTATAGGATGTTATACCCAGTGCATGGAGGCTACTCAAAGAACACTTGCTGATTTATTGACTTTTAAATTTATTTTTATTTTATTTGTTATTTCATTATCACTTACACACTCTCCATCTGTATTGCTTCTACCACAGCTATAGACTCGCCCCATCCTCCTCTGGATGACATAAATTGCTATTACTGGGTGTCCTTTTCAGAGGACCATGACATCAGGAGGGTGATGCCATGACTTGCAAGTGAAACTGGATTTGAGGGAGGGAGGGCTGGGCAAAGGCATCAGCATATATGTATATATACCAGTCCCTGAAGGGCACCTGCTTGTTCTGTTTTCACAGAATGTTTTTGTGCTCTGGACCCTCATGGGTATAATTAATCAAACCCCACAATGACCCTGCAACAGGCATTTTTATTCCCTCTTTGTGAGTTATTTGGTGTACTACACTGAGGAAGAGAAACTAGCTTGGAATCAGGCAAAGGTGTGTGTGTGTTAAGGATGGAGGATGGTTAGTGCCCTCTAGGCAGCAATCTGTTGGTTAATCGTTTATTTGTTTGCCTATAGCAGTCACCTGTAGGCAGGGATGCCCTGCTTTGGGGGAGCTGATTGCAAAATTTTCACTGTGAGCATTCACACTTCAGAAATGGGCAAATGCTACAAATCAGAGCATAATTTATTGTTTTCTGATTGTCTAGACTTAAAGTGATGGAGAAAATGTTAATGATAAACATTAAACTTAAAAGTTTAATGAGTATATTTAAATATGCATGTAGTATAGATGCTTATGAATTCTTGAAAGCCAATTGTTAAACATTAATGAGCAGCCCCTGCATGCTTGGTATAATTTGAGAAGCCATGGAAAGGCCTCTATTCTCCAAAATATCTGCCCTAATTAATCTACCTGAGTGAAGTTTTACCTTTAAAGAATCTTTATTGGGTCAAGTCTTATTTTTTCCAAGTTCTTTTAAAATATAAATGTAAGGACAGCTAGTTGGTGTAGTGAATAGAGCACTGGCCCTGAAGTCAGGAAGACCTGAGTTCAAATCTGATCCCACTTCCTAGCTGTGTGACACTGGGCAAGTCACTTAATCTCAATTGCCTCAGTTTAAAAAAAAAAAAAAAAAAAAGTAGATGTACATGGGAAGGACAACACCCATGTTTCCTAATCAATTTCTTCGAATGGATTATATTTACCAACTGCCAATGGTAAGATGGTGGAATGCTGGAACTCAGTCTTCCCAGAAATCAGCCAGAGTCAGGAGCACTTTATTCTTGATCTTTTCCGGTCAAAGTCAGGGGATTAGGTCTAGCAATATCACACACACCTTCCGCCCTCAAATGCCAGGAGAGACTGACTTGGCCTCAGCATCTCAATTTCCTCTTCCTCCTACTCCTACCACACACGTCACTTCCCCCTCTTTGTCCCCCAATCAAGTCAGCACAGAACAGCTGGGGAGGGTCAACTTCAAACAAGTTAATAGGGAACCGTCCAATTGGCAATTAGTCTCACGTGCTCTATTATCCAAGTGCATTTGCTCAGTTCTAGCCCTTTACAGTGGAATTTGCTCTATTTACAAGGAATGAAAGGGTTATGAAGATTGTATTAGAAGACTGAAAGGAAGGGGAAGACAACAAAAAAGGGAACTAAGAATATCAACGACAAACTCTTTATAATTCAGTCCCTTAATATCTTTGCCCCCTTACTGATTTATCTCCACAGCTTTCTCTGTGGACAAAATACACTTACAAAATATACAAACTATATTTACATATTATACATACTTAAAAATAGTTTTTCCATGACCAAACAAGGGGGAAACATCCACAAAAAAAAGTAATCACATACTCTTTTCTTTGAGATGCTGTTTCCATGTTAATTCTGTCCCTAGTCATTACTTAGAAAAAGAGGAGATAAGAAATGAAATGGTTATCTTTGAAACTTTTGTCATCCTTTCCATTCTTCTCTCTGCTACCTTGGGTTTGGGGGAAATGGGAATAAAGGGCAGCCAGGTGGTAGAGTCCTGGGTCTGGAGTCAGGAAGACCTGAGTTTAGATATGGCACCAGACACTTATTAGCTGTGTGATCCTGGGCAAGTCACTTTATTTATTTATTTTTTTATGTTTATTGTATTTTTATTTATTTTGTCAAATAGTTCCCAATTATATTTTATTCTGATTATAGGATATATAATGCCTGCAATGTTTTACTTTTCTGCTCATCAAATACGTTATTTTTTCTTTTTTTTTATTTAATAGTTTTTATTTACCAGATATATGCATGGGTAATTTTACAACATTGACAACTGCCAAACCTTTTGTTCTAATTTTTCCCCTCTTTCCCCCCACTCTCTCCCCCAGATGGTAGGTTGACAAATACATGTTAAATATGTTAAAGTATAAATTAAATACAACATATGTATACATGTCCAAACAATTATTTTGCTGTAAAAAAAGAATCAGACTTTGAAATAGTGTACAATTAGCCTGTGAAGGAAATAAAAAATGCCAGCGGACAAAAACAGAGGGATTGGGAATTCTATGTAGTGGTTCATAGTCATCTCCTAGAGTTCTTTCGCTGGGTCTAGCTGGTTCAGTTCATTACTGCTCTATTGGAGCTGATTTGGTTCATCTCATTGTTGGAGAGGGCCTTGTCCATCAGAATTGATCATCATATAGTATTGTTGTTGAAGTATATAATGATCTCCTGGTCCTGCTCATTTCACTCAGCATCAGTTCATGTAAGTCTCTCCAGGCCTTTCTGAAATCATCCTGTTGGTCATTTCTTACAGAACAATAATATTCCATAATATTCATATACTACAACTTATTCAGCCATTCTCCAATTGATGGACATCCACGTAGTTTCCAGTTTCTGGCCACTACAAAGAGGGGTGCCACAAACATTCTGGGCAAGTCACTTTAAACCTTTTTTGCCTCAGTTTCCTCATCTGTAAAATAAACTGGAGAAGGAAATGGCAATTAATATCTTTGTCAAGAAAGCCCTAAATGGGGTCAAGAAAAGTCATTCACAACTGAAGAACAAGAGAAGGAAAGGAAAAACTTGGGAAATAAATATAGGTGTTTGGAGGGGAGCTTGATATTTTTGTAGGAGAGAATTGGGAGTGGGTAACTAGGCACATCAGGTGCTTATGCAAACTTCCTCAGGAGTCTGTACCACTGGGCACTAGAATTCTTGCCCATCACTTTAATGTTGCCAGGAACCTAAATTCCTGGATGAGCGTTCTCCATGATGCTCTTCCTCAGTTTAGCTAGATGGAACTACATTCATTTTACTCTTCATGGCTGTTGGCTTCTCTGATGATACAACAAGAAATTTCTTTACCAGTCATAGAAGCAAGTGAGGGAACCATTCCTGTGTTCCTATGACTTCCATCTTGAAAAGCCTTTACCACGAGACCTCCCTATAGCATGGATAGGACCCTATGAAACAACCTTGTACAAACTAGACTCAAAAGGATGTAGTCCACTGGGAAAAACAAGCAAGTCACGAGTCATCAACCTCAAGAATTGCAGAGGATTAGAAGACATAGATGAATTGTGATCTGCACCAATGGAAATTCACATGAATAAAATCACAGATCCATTGAGGTATTGAGAGGCATTCTAAGACCCAGCTTCTTAAACTGTGGGTCATGACCCCCATGGGGGCTCATAACTGTGGTAGTTGAAAAATGATTTATTTTTCAGTAAATGTTTGATTTGAACATCTATTTTATATACCTATATAACCTGTGTCACGTAAAAATTTCTTGGACAAAAGGGGGTCAAAAGTGGGAAAAGAGTGGGAAAAGTTTAAGTAGCTCTGATCTAAGGCATGCTTTTCTAGGTAGATTAATCTACTCATTAGCTTCTAGTGTACCTTGTTGCATGAGCCCTTCAGCCCATAATGATCTCTCACTACTTCAGATTTCTATTATCTGAATCAGGCTTGCAGCAGTTAATGATATATTACTTTGGGACCACTCCCATATCACTGTTGTGTACTATATTTAAATTTTCAAGTATATGACTCTTGTGTCTCTAACTATACTATAAGCTAATTGAGGATTAAGATGTACACCATGCTTTATCACCTTACCATCCCACTATCCACAGCAGCTTTTTCGAATCTTTTTATCCCTTCTCAAGTCTCCTAAAACTCTTTAACTCCCCTCCTTTGACATATTAGCTTAGAAACTTGCTTTGTATTATTCAAAAAAATAATGAGGCCATTCACTATGAGCTCTCTTTTCTCCCCTCTTCCTTGTCTCATATCACTCTGATGTCTTATGGCAGTATCTCTTCCTTCACTCACGTATTACTTAAAGAAGTAGCCTTCTTTCTTACAAGGCAAACTCTTCTACTTGGACAAGCAATTAATTCCATTCAATCCTTCCTCCTCTAACTTCTTGTATTATCTTAAATTCCTGTCTACTGACTCCTTCCCTCTTGTCTGCAAACATGCCTGTGTCTTCCCTCTTCCCCAAAACCCCTTTTTTTGATCTCTCCATCCCTGCTAACTATCATTCTCTCTCTCTTCTGCCCTTTGTGGCTAAACTCCTTAAGAAAGCAATCTATAATAACACCTCCCGCCCTCTCGCTTCACTCTTTTTACCTCCTACAATCAAGCTTCCAACCTTATCCCTCCACCAAAATTATTCTTTTCAAAATTATAATCTTTTTAATTGCCAGAATCAATGACCTTTACTCAATTCTCGTTCTTCTTGGCTTCTTGATGCTTTTGACACTATTGTTCTCCCTCTTCTCATTGATGGACTTTGTCCTGCTTCCCAAAACCTATCTCGAACAAACCCATCCTTTCTCAGTCTCTTTTGCTGGATCCTCATCCAAGTCATAGCCATTCACCATAGGTCTCCAAGAGGCTCTAGCCCTCTTCTTCTTCCTCTGTATTTTACGTGATGATCTCATCAGTTGCCATGGATTTATTTGTCATTTCTATACTGATGGTTCGCAAATCTACATATCCTGCCCTCACCACTCTGCTGACTTCTAGTTTCACCTGACTTTCAGACATCTTGAACATCAGTAGCCATCTGGGAGAGCATTCCAGGCCTGGGAAACAAGCAGTGAAAAGTCAGGAGTGAAAAAATGAGAGCATTCCTGTCTAAGAACAGCAACTAAGTTAGTGATGGGGTATCACAGAACATGGAGGTGGGTAAAGGATAAAGGAAGGAAGGAGATGAGTTTCAGGGGCTTTAAAAGTGAAGCAAAAGATTTAATATTTGATCCTGGAAGTGATCGGGAACTCTTAGAATTGATTGAACGGGAGAGAACACATTCAGACCCCAGCTTTGGAATAAGCACTTTGGCAGGTGAGGGAAGGATGGGATTGTAGTGGGGAAACTTGAGGCAGGTCAGCCTATCAGCAGCTGTTCTAATATTCCGGGCAAGAAGTGGTAAGGGCCTGCCTAGAAGGATGACAGTGTCAGAGGGGAGGTAAAATCAACAGATTTTGGCAACAGAGTGAATCTAGAGAACGAGAGAGATTGAGAGTCCAGGATGAATCCTGAGCTTGAGGAACCAGGATTGAGGTACAAGTGTGACACTGTACAATAATAGGGAGGGCAGAATACAGGGATAATTTAGAGGAAAAGATAGATTTCTGTCTTGGACATATTGAATTTAAGATGTCTAGTGGACATCAAGTTCAAGATGTCCAAGCATTTCGAGATGAGAATCTAGAGCTTAGCTGACATGTTGAAGCAAGAAGGGTAGATTTGACAATAATCAGCAGCTAATGAGATCACCAAATGAAGTAGTATAAAGGGAAAAGTGAAGAGGTCCCAGTACAAAACCCAATGCCTTCCATCACCAAAATTATCTTTCATTTTACTTTGTCTATATTTTGTATCACCTCTCTATTCAATGAACTGCAATAGATCCTTTTTTCCTTCAAGATCAAATACAAAGTTCTTTATTTGCCATTTAAAGCCCTTCATAATCTAGCTCCCACTTACCTTTCCAGTTTTCTTCCACTCTACTCACTAGTGTGTATTCTTTGGTCCAGTGACATCAATTTTTTAGCTATTCCTCAAATTAAACATTGCATCACAAGAGAACTGTACAGATCTGAACAGATATATTGTATCTAAAATATACTTTAGCATATTTAACATGTATGGGACTGCCTGCCATCTAGGGGAGGGGGTGGAGGGAGGGAAGGGAAAAGTTGGAACAGAAGTGTGTGCAAGGGATAATATTGTAAAAATTACCCATGCATATATTCTATCAATAAAAAGCTATAATAAAAAAAATTAAGCATTGCATCTCTCATTTCTGAATATTCCACATGTCCAGAATGCTCTCCCTTTTCAGCCTTAACTACCAGGATTCAAGTCCCAAATAAAATCCTATCTTCTACAGCAGAAGTGTCAAACAGGTGACCATCTGCCATATGGGACCCACAACAGTATACTGGAGAGAGATTAAAATGAAGTTGAGAGAATATTTAATAAAATTTAAAATAACAATAAAATATAGATAAATTAATCTAATTTTCTAAGTATGTGGCCCACAGATATTCTTATGTATGGTTTGGATCCCTGTCTTAGAGTTGAACACCAGTGTTCTCCAGGGCCTTTCCCAGTCCTCCTTAATTCTAGTGCCTTCTCTCTTTTAGTGGTTTCCTATTTATCCTGTGTGTATGCATGCATAAATACATACACCCCTACAATTATACATTTATATTTATGTATGCACTTGTATGTATGTAAATATCTATATAGACATATGTGTATACACACATACACACACACACACAAATATATCCAGAGAGAGAACTTGTTTGCACTTAATTGTTTCCCTGTTTGGATTGTGAGCTCCTCAAGAGCAGAAACAGTATTTTGCCTCTTTTTGCATCTCCAGAGTTTATTTAACAGAGTGCCTGGCACGCAGTAGGTACAGATGTTTACTGACTGACTCTAATAAAAGCTCCTTAAAGACGGAAACTGTTTTATTTTTGTCTTTACATCTTTCTCAGGGAAGGGAGAAGGAAGCCCTTTCTCATTTAATATCATTTCATTCACATGGTAAACACATAAAAATGTTTATTAGTTATAATTTTATTTTAAAATATCTTTTCTATTCTAGTCTCTGAAATTCTACTAGCAAAGAGCTGACTCTTTGGGTTAAAGCATTTTCCCTTAATGGAGACAAGAAAAAGGAAATAGATAATCAAAAAGGGAACTAATAAGACAACACCAAAAACAAACATGTCCTAGTTCCATTTTCCCCCCAAATGCTGAATTTGGTTGTGGTTATCAGACATTCAGACCAAAGTTATAGGGTCATACAGTGGGGTGATTTAGAGCCAGAAGGAACCTTAGTGGCCATCAAATGAAGAAAGAGATCCAGGAGAGTTAATTGACCTTCCCAAGCCCCCCAGGCACAGCCAGGATTTGAATCCCGAGATCCTCTGAGTCCAGTTCTAAGACTTCTTCCACCGCAGCTGTAAGCAGGAAAGAACACGGCCACTTTGCTCCAGTTGGACTTCCTGTTTCTCTCTGATAGTATTCTGGTGGTATTTCCTCTCCCTCCTTTTTGCCTTCCTCATCAAGTAAATTAGTCAAGAGGAGGGCACTCAGGGAGGAGAACTTAAGAGAAAAGAGAGGGGAAATCATCTGAATTCAAATTGAATAAATATATGAATGAATTTGAGGAAAGGAAAACATCTTTTAAAAGACAAAATCCATGGAATCTACATTACAGAGCCAAACATGACTGAACAACAAAAGTCTCACACAAATTTAGCCATTCAACAGTAAGTACAGAAAACCAAGTTTCATCTTTAAAACCCCAAAAAGCATCAGACTTTTAAAAAGGGACAGAAAGGAAGAAGGAAGAGGGAGAAGAAATTAACGTTTGCACACCATGTTCAGCACTTTATAACCCAGTAAGGCAGGTTCTCTATTTTGTTAATCTCTATTAAGGAAACTGAGGCAGAGAGCAGCCACACAACTAGTAAGCATCTGAAGCTGGATTATAAGTAAGGATTTCCTGACTCCACAGCACAGGGCCTGCCAAGTTTCTTTTCCAGATCCTTTTTAAAAAATGTCTACTTTGCCCAATAAATAGGCTATTTTCCTTAAAAACTTAATTTGCTCACCAGTATTTCTTAATGACATATACTTCAGTCAAAGCAACTTCCTGAATGTAACAATCTAATTGTGTTTGAACAAATGGTTTTAAAAAATGGATCTGTGATTTATTGGGTGTGGTTGTTGATGATGACAATCCCTTTATGGGTGACTATGTTGTAATTAATGTTCATTTTTTTCCTATGCTTTCCCATAAGGTCACCAAAAGGGTCCATCTGATAGCTTGGTTCCTTTCTCCCCTTTTCTTGATATGACAAGGATGCCAATGAAGAGGAATTGGCTATCCCTTTCTTCCATGACTAAGTCCTTTTTTTTTTTGCTCATGTTTTCATTTGGTGACATATTTAATATAGCCTTTGCTTTGTAGTACCTCATTTCTTTTTTTTAAATAGTATTTTATTTTTCCAAATACACGTAAAGATAGTTTTCAATATTCATTTTTGTAAGATTTTATGTTCTAAATTTTTCTTCCTATGTCCCCCAAGAAAGCAAGCAATCTGATACAGGTTACCAAGTATTAAAGTACAATCTTTTCAAACATGTTTCCACATTTGTCATGTTGTGCAAGAAAAATCAGACCAAAAAGAGTGAGGAGAAAGCCATGAGAAAAGTGAAAAGACAATGTCCACATTCAGTCTTCATAGTTCTCTCTCTGGATACGACTTATAGCACCTCATTTCTAATGAACATTTTGGAACCTGCTCACTGCTACCACAATCCTATCCATTGTCTTTTGCAGGATCTTCAATTTCAATTCTTCAGAGCCTTTTTTTGTTCTGACTTGTGATCAAATAAAAATTGTGTTTTATCATGCAGAAATAAAACAAAAACCTATGGACAACAATGATGTGCTATGAATACATGCTTGAACCATATTTTAAAATGATTTTAATTAGTCTTGTGGATCAGCAATACCTGATAAAAATGACTAGTTTTCTAATTTACTTTGTACATTTATCATCCTCATAGAATCATGACACTTTTGAATCTATAGTAATCAGCCAGGCAGAAACTACTTCTGGTAATTCAGAAATCAATTAACTTTGTAAGAATAACAGTGCCTTGCTTTCTTCTTTTTTATAAAATGGGCTTGTCACCTTCTTGTCCCTTTGGAGTGTTTGTAAGCCTGAAGAGATAATGGTCTTCTGGTGCTTTTAAAATATGGGATACATTATAAATGCTAAATAATAATAACAATAATAACAGGTATCCTGTAATCACAGGGATCCTTTAATAATACTCATCAAACATAATAGCATTACTAACCAGTTGAAACAAGACATGATACATCTCCATCTCTTTAATCACTATTTTATATCATGGGAAATTGGTGGAGAATTTCAGCATCATTCAGATTAGTTATTATAGCCTCCTAGGAAACAAAGACTTTGAAAGCAGTGCTTGGAGAACAGACCTGGGTTCATTCAGCCCCAGGATCGTTACTTCTCTACCTCCTAGGTATTCCCCAGCCCGGGAGCGCTCTTCTTTCTCACTTCCCTCTCTCTATTTGAGCATCCCGGGTTTCCCTCAGAACAACTCAGAGTTCAGATCCCACCTTCTCCAAAGAGCCTTTCCCAATCCCTCCATCCTTCTTCCCTCTGGGACGACCTCCCATCTAGTCTGGGGGTGTTTTGTAAGCACAGAGAGGTTCCCTTTTGTCTCTCCCCTCCACCAGAACATGAGCTCCAAGAGGGCAGGGATGGGCCTTTCGGGTCACTTTCGATCCCAGCTTTAGACCGTCCAGTGTGAAGGTCGGGGATTGCGTGTCTGCTGAACGGTGGATTGGGGGAAGCCGAGCCCAGGTGACCCTCAGTCATTCCATTGATCCCTACTGGGCCAGTAAGGGCCAGAAAGCCGCTTGTGGAAAAAGCCCCAGTTTGGGGGGAATGTCTTCTCAGCTGCTCCGTCTGGTTTTGCCGCTAGATGGTGACAATCAAGTTGGAAACATCTGACTGAGGTCCCTGCTCCCACCCCTCCCTTCATCTCAAACAAAGAACGCTCCTTTGGACGGGATTTTATTCTTTGTTGGCATTTGGAAAGCCAGTGAATATGGAGGAGGCTGGGAGAGACTATGATCCCTTCTCCACCCCCTAGCCCTCACCCCAGCAGGGCTACTCCCAAAGGGGACTCTGCAATCCCGGAGGAGCTCCTGGCTTTGGAGGCTCAGCCACTCGGGGGGCACTGGCCACACTCCTTTCAACAGAGCAGGCCGGTCTGGGGGGCCAGCGGGACCTAGGGCGTTCCCCGGGCTGGGAGGGCCCTCTTTGTCCAGGTGATCCGGCCTAGCTTCTCCTGACACTTCTGGAACTGTTCCCAAGGCGGCGGAGACAAGCCTGGAGCAGAGCTGCTCCAGATCTGGCCAACCAGACTCTCCTTCCTCTCACCCCATCCCCCCAGCCCAGCACCACTGGGGCCTTCGGGATCGGAGGGCTCTCGGAGACTAGCCATTCTGTTATTTCCCCACCCAGTCCCTGAACTTTGAATCTGCACTGCAGACACAAAAGCCTTTTTCCTACATCTCAAATGTGCTCTTTCTGCCTGGGAAAGGTCGGGGCAATCCTTTCATTGTTCCGGGCTTTTTTGGTTTTGTTTTGTTTTGTTTTGTTTTTAATTTAAGGAACTACCACACCCCCATTTGTCTCTTGGCTGGAGAAAACTTGCTTGGAAACAAAAGAGCCTTGGGAAGCACACCGACATTCCCATCAGTGTGATACCGAGGGGTGGGGACTTAGCTGCTGCTTCTCTAGGTGAACCAGACCAGAGAGATGGGGCTTAAGCAGGGATTGTCCTGGTCTGCCCCTGCTGCAGCTCCTGGTCCCTGCCCTCGGCCTGTGGCCTGGCCTTCCCCCAGCAGCTTCTGGTCCTGGGCTGAGGTCATGACCTAGATGACGGAGCATTAAAAGGGAAACAGAGTCTGGAGAATCCCTTAATCCTCCTGGGGCTGCCTGAGGGAAGGTCCCTGACCTGGGACAGCTCCCTGCTCTTGAATCTGACCTCCTATTGCATTAATTATCACCTACTGTTAATCCAGGAATCAGAAGTTATTGCCTTTAACTTTTCCCAGAAGAGAGAGTTACAGATGGCAAATCAAACCAAAGATCAAAGGATTATAGAGTAGAGCTGAAAGGAATTTAGTCTAATTCTTCTCAATTTACAGATAAGGAGACTGAGGCCAGGAGGACTTTACTGCCAAGTCAGTCATCAATAAGACCCCAGTTCAAATGTGGCCTCAAAAACTTGCTAGCTGTCTCTTAACCTGTCTTTTCCTCAGTTTCCTCATCTGTACAATGGGGATAATAGCTCTACTTCCCAGGGATGTTGTGACGATCAAATGGAATAATTGTAAAAATTGTAAAAATGTTAGCCCAGAACCTAACACATAGTAAATCACTTTATGAATGTTAGCTATTACTAGCTTTTACACCAAATGCAAATTACCTGCAATTCAGCAGGGCCAGATTGCAACAAGAATTTTGAAAGGACATAAGTAGAGCTTTCACTTGTGATGGAGAGAGCCACCTGCATCTAGAGAGAGGACTATGGAGACTGAATGTAGATCATAGTATTTTCACCTTTTTTGTTGTTGTTTGCTTGTTTTTTTTTTCTTTCTCTTTTTCCCCCTTTTGATCTGATTCTTCTTGTGCAGAATAGAAACATGTTTAGAAAAACTGTACATACTTAACCTCTTTTGGATTACTTGCTGTCCATGGAGGGGGGACAAGGAGAGGGAGGGAGAAGAATTTGAAGAGTGAATGTTAAAAATTATCTTTGAAAAATAAAAACCCATTATAAAAATTATTTTTTTAAAAGAAGAGCTTTCTTAAACTTATTTAATTGAGAAATGCTTTAAATATTGCAATGAACCACCGAGAAAAGCTTTGAAATCCAGTTGTCTTCGAGGTTGTGGCAAGATTTTGTCATGGGAATACAAGTCCTAAAAAGCCTAAAAAATTCTTTGAAAATGGTTAAAAATAGATGGTGGTGTGTAAATATATCTTCAAGTTGCTTTTTTTGAATCTAAGACAGCTTCAGAGCAGGGTAAAGGTTTCAAATCAGTGCACCAAGAAAAGAAATTGTTAGTAGTCAGGTCATGATATCAAAATGTACAAGTGAAACATTTTAATCTTCAGTGTTCTCAGGGAAGAAAAATTGCACACCAATAAAGCATGGAAAATCAATGTTTAAATTATTTACATTGTTAAATAATATATGCTGAAGCACATTTCTTCTACTGACCAGTCAACATTCATAACAATCTTCTTGTGATTCTGTGATTCTGTGAAATGACAAAGTATATTTGAAAATACTTAACAAAATAAGAGTTGCTAATTCTCTTGCATTTATTAACTCTCTAATTCAACCTATCAGAAAGAATAAAGTCATTTACAGAAAAATTCTGCCTTGGAAACATTCCAAGAACACCTCAAGAACTAACCTGACCCAGTCTCTTCCAGGGCACAAGAATTTGTTTTACTTCCTTTAAGGGATAGAGGCCATCAAGGATCTTCTTATAGGTTATTTGGAGGACTAGGGTGGAGATGGGGAAGGCCTGTGTGAAGAACAAAATGAGACATAAAAATACACCCAACATCTCAAAGGACAAATCAACCAAGTGATCCACACTAAGGATCAGTCAGTCAGCATTTATTGAATGCTTTGTTATTGTTCAGTCATTTCAGTCATGTTCAACTCTTGGCAAAGATTCTGGAGTGATTTGCTATATCCTTCTCCAGCTCATTTTGAAGATGAGGAAACTGAGGCACACAAAGCTAAGTGACTTGCCCAGGCTTACCCAGCTAGTAAAAATATCTGAGGTTATATTTGAATTCAGTTTCTCCTACTTCCAAGGTTGGCACTCTATCCACTGCACAATTTAGCTGCCCCATTCAATAGGCATTGTGGGTCAAATGCCATGCTAAGCACTGGAAATTTAAATTCAATATAAGCAGAAAGAAAGATATTCTAGGCCTCAAGAAGCTTACATTCTAATGGAGAACACACAAAAGGATGCTGAAAAAGGAAGAGGTAAAGATATCCCTTCCTGGGACATGGTAAAGAAAGTCCAAATATTCAGGAGTGTAGCCTGGAGAGGAAAGGAGACTTGACTGACCTGGGCATCTTCCTTTAGAGGTTCTGAAGTGAACCAGTAAATCAGAGGTACTTACAATATATGAAGCTGTGAAGTTTGGGGAACCACCTAATCTCTTTTAGCCTCAGATTGCTCGAAAATGTGAATATTATTCCTATCTCATAGTATTGCTGTAAGGCTCAAAAAGAAATAATTATTAATAACATTTATATACATTTTATAAGCTCTATAAAATATTATCGTATTTAATCTTCACAACAACCCTGCAAGGTAGGTGCTATTATTATCTTCATTTTCAATTGAACTAAATGAAAGAGGCTAAAATTAAGTGACAGACCCAGAGTTAAACAGTTATTAGGTGTATGGGGGCTAAATTTGAACTCAGATCTTCCTTATTCTATTCACTATGTCATCAGGAGCCTCTCAAAGATATCTCAAATAAGATTGTGGTTATAAACATATAAAAAACATTAAAACAAAGTATTGCTTTTTAATTTAGTACATATTCATTTTCCTGTCCACTCTGCTCCCCAATCATTATACCATTAGCCTAGAAGAAAGGAATATGACAATTTTATTTACTCTGTTTTCCTAGAAATCTCAGTAAACATCATGGAACAAATCCAAAACAAATCAAGCTGAACTTCATCCTCATTTAGAAAAGCATAAAAAGTAGCAGGAGGACAAAGATGCTGCAGCTAGATTGGCTCTAGGGAACTGCCATTTGTATGATTCCTGGTTTCTACTCCCAAACCATTATCTCAGGTCTCACTCCTCTTTCCAATTCTTTGCAATGCCCTGTCTTTGAGTAATCAAATTTGACCTATGGGAATATTTGAGCTATTCCAACTCCAGTCATTTTAAAGACATCTGCCTGAAGTCACCCAGCTAGTTAGGGCAGAACTGCAAATAGAATCAAGGTCCAGAACCTTTTCTCCGGATGTATCATACTTCGAAGGTCATGTACATGGTAGAGAGACACTGATATTGGCAGAAGTTATACAATAATCCAACACCACAAACTTCAATTTATGACATTAGTAGTGGAGGGATGTGATCAGAGAGTGATAATCAAGCTGGGTGTAGAGGCTGAGAAATGATGGGAATTTTACTTCTTTTCCCACCCATGGAATTTCATAAGAGTTATAGCCACCATTTCCCCCTAAAAGGATTCTCCAATGTCCTTGGCTATCTGGTTTGCAATTAATTCTGGGAATAAAGGCAATGTGTTTAATCCCCAATCCATATCTTTCCTCTAGTCTGCATCCTTTTCTCCACACCCTGTGAGGGGGTGTGAGCCAAACTGCTAGTTTCCCAAGATGTACCAGGCTGTGCCCAGTCCTCAGAACTAGAAATGAAGGAGATTTTGTAACATCTAAGGTAAATGCCATGTTCCTCCAAATAATGCTATTATTCTCATTTTACAAATGAGGAAATGGGCTGAGAGAAATGGCTTGCCCATGATGACACAGGTAAGTCTGAGGCAGGATATGAATTCAGAATTTCCTGATTCCAAGTTCAACATTTTTTTCACTGCATGACTGTCACAGAAAGCTGCCTCTGAGGAGTGCTGCTATAGGAATTCAGTTTCATGGCTATTGGCAATGAAGGGTTTGCTGGGAGTGCAACAAGATTATGCTGTCTTTTATAATAGATTTTAATCTTTTTGTTTTACATATATATATATGGTAGCCTGGTAAAGCCCAATGCTATTGTGATTCATTGCTTATAGTCATAAATGAAAGAAACGCAAAATGTCAGAGGTTATTAAAAATAAAGATGCCATTTTTTTTACTCAAGCTCTTGGACCTCCTGAAATCTAAGAACTCCAGTTCTTGAATCTGGCTTCTAGGAAGAATGGAAAGCAGGATTAAACAGGGCAAGAGATTTGGAAGGGTTGTTTGTGATGTGGGCTGACCCTTCTGCCATCTGAGAATGGAGAAGGAAGGGAAATGGTTAAGCCTCATCTGAAAGCTGGCACGTGCCAGGCGCCAAAGTTTGTTATAGATTCAACCCAGAAACCCATGACAGAATGGAAGAAAGATCTAGGAAAAGGGAGGTTTGGCTTTTTCAGTTTTCCAAGTGGGGGCTGAGAGAAAGAGGAGAGATTATGTTAGATAATACTTGTGGAAACACTTGGTCAAAGTCCTCAGGCACAGGTGTGTGCCAATTTCATGCTTGACCAATACAACCCGTTCTCAACTAATCTCATCCTTCCAATTTACCTAACCCTGTCATCTGGGCAAAGCTGTTTTTATTTGCTGCAGCACATTGCTTGTTGTAGAAAAGAATCTTCAGTATAAAATCCGTAGTATAGAAACTATAAAATCCAGTAGCATAGAAACTATAAAATTCATTCGAATAGAAGCTAACATTTAGATAGCTCTTTAAGGTTTGCAAAGGGCTTCACATATATTATCTTCTTTGATTCTTCTTTCCATGAGGTAAGAACTATTGTTTTCTCCATTTTATAGATGAGGAAACAGGCTGAGAGGTAAAATTGCTTAGGGTTACATAGATGGCACATGTCTAAGGCAGGATTTTAATTTAGTTCTTATAAATTATAAAGGCAAGGATGGTTTTTCCTTTTGTCTTTGTGTCCCAGTAGCTGACACAAGCAAGGCTCTTCACATAATAAGCACTTCCTATATACTTCTTGGGTTGGATTGCATTGGAATTCCTCCATATATCCCTTCTTGAATCCTCAACTACAAGACACTGACAGGATGACTAAAGCTTAAGGTTCTAGAATAAAATTTTGAATGCCTTCTATGGAGATTAGAAGGGAGAACTGCCCATCTAATGGACCAGTGATATTACTTGATGGTCACTGATATGAAGATCTCATTGGGGATGGGAGACTGAGAGCTAAAAATAAAGCAAGGAACCCCAGTGCTCTCCTTCTATTAGCACAGATAACCAATTCAGCAGCAATCAGTTTTCTAACTTGCATTTAAAGATAAATCAATCAATAAAACCTGAAGAGAAAAATGTGGAAAGCAGCTTTCCCAGGAGTCCTTTGGTTGAGACTCTAGTGCCATTCATTGAGTAAGCTGGGGAAACATAAACACAGCTGTTTAACATGTACAATACAACTCTGCCCATGTTGCTGATGTTATCTCTGCCAATTCTTCCAGTTGGCTAAGCTGAGAATGGTCTCCTCCCAGTTTTTGCTTGTAAAAGTTTCTCTGAACTGGAAAATGGAGGAAGAGACAGAGACAAGGAGAAGAAAAGCTTTTTGTTAAACCTCAAGCACTGCTCCTGTGATTGCTTTAATATTATCGTTATTGGCATTGCTATTAAAAATAATAATAATTCTAAAGGTGGCAGACTGATTACAAGAATTTTTTAATTTCTTAATTCTCTGTGATAATCTTTGAATTTTAAAACACCACATGGACTCTCAAACATGGTTAGAGCTGAATCAAACCCTTAAGTTGTAGGAAAAGGAAAACCCAACTACTTTAAAACTGTGTGACTTGAATCCTGAGGATGATCTGTGGACCCTAATCCCCCCCCCCCCACCGCGCTCCTCTTTCTCCACCTTTCTTCACTAAGACACCAGACTTTGTTTTTTTTTTTTTTAATTTTAATTTTAATTTTTATTTATTTATTTATTTTTTAAATTCATTTTTCCAAATTATCCCCTCCCTCCCTCCACTCCCCCCCCCATGACAGGCAATCCCATACATTTTACATGTGTTACAATATAACCTAGATACAATATATGTGTGTAAATACCATTTTCTTGTTGCACATTAAGTATTAGATTCCGAAGGTATAGGTAACCTGGGTAGATAGACAGTAGTGCTAACAATTTACATTCGCTTCCCAGTTTTCCTTCTCTGGGTGTAGTTATTTCTGTCCATCACTGATCAACTGAAAGTGAGTTGTATCTTCTTTATGTTGAAGATTTCCACTTCCATCAGAATACATCCTCATACAGTATTGTTGTTGAAGTGTATAGTGATCTTCTGGTTCTGCTCATTTCGCTCAGCATCAGTTCATGTAAGTCCCTCCAAGCCTCTCTGTATTCCTCCTGCTGGTCATTTCTTACAGAGCAATAATATTCCATAACCTTCATATACCACAATTTACCCAACCATTCTCCAATTGATGGACATCCATTCAACTTCCAGTTTCTAGCTACAACAAAAAGAGCTGCCACAAACATTTTGGCACACACAGGTCCCTTCCCACTCTTTAGTATTTCTTTGGGATATAAGCCCAGTAGTAGCAAAGGGTCAAAGGGTATGCACAGTTTGACAACTTTTTGGGCATAGTTGCAAATTGCTCTCCAGAATGGCTGGATTCTTTCACAACTCCACCAACAATGTATCAGTGTCCCAGTTTTCCCACATCCCCTCCAACATTCATCATTATTTGTTCCTGTCATCTTAGCCAATCTGACAGGTGTGTAGTGGTATCTCAGAGTTGTCTTAATTTGCATTTCTCTGATCAGTAGTGATTTGGAACACTCTTTCATGTGAGTGGAAATAGTTTCAATTTCATCATCTGAGAATTGTCTGTTCATATCCCTTGACCATTTATCAATTGGAGAATGGTTTGGTTTCCTATAAATCAGGGTCAGTTCTCTATATATTTTGGAAATGAGACCTTTGTCAGAACCTTTCCTTTTAAAAATATTTTCCCAATTTGTTACTTCCCTTCTAATCTTGTTTACATTAGTATTGTTTGTACAGAAACTTTTTAGTTTGATGTAATCAAAATCTTCTATTTTGTGATCAATAATGATCTCTAGTTCTCCTCTGGTCATAAATTCCTTCCTCCTCCACAAGTCTGAGAGGTAGATTATCCTCTGTTCCTCTAATCTATTTATTATCTCATTCTTTATGCCTAAATCATGGACCCATTTTGATCTTATCTTGGTATATGGACACCAGACTTTGTTATAACTTTCTGTACAAAGACACATATAGAAATCCCCATCAGGCAGTTTTCTTTCTGTCTCAAAATTCATCTTGGAGTTTTGAGTAATGAACTAAAGGGCAGAGAAGTGAAATGACTTATTTGGAAGCATATTGCTAATAAATCTTTCCTGAATAGCCCCTCATCATAAATATTCTCTGCTTCAACATAGGTATATTCATTTTTTGAGGGTAAGAACCATTTTATGGTTGAGCAAACTGAGGCACATAAGTAACGTAGACTTACCCAGTGACTGAGGGCATATTTGAATTCAGGTCTTCCTGACTCCAAGTCCAGCATTCCATCTACTGACCTTCCTATTTAAACCTAATTTAAGGAAAAATTCCTCACAGCACCTATCCAAAGGCAGAATGTTAGCTTCTTAGGAAGTGGTAGATTCTCTTTCATTCGTCTTCAAGAAGGAACTGGCTGGCTAGGGTGGAAATGCTGCAGAAAAGTTCCTTTATTGTTTTCATCTAACTTGAACTCACTAGTCCCTGAGGTCCCTTCCAAAGCTGAGATTCCTCACTTTGAGGATTAACAAAGGAATCACTGATCAGACTTTCTCTATTATCCTACTTAGGGCAGAAAAGTCCCTTTGTGTAAGGAAAACCACTCTGGACTCTTGTGGACCCAGAGTAAATTTTGGAGATTTGTCAAAGGAGTAAAAGCTTTATTACGACTTATGTATATGTCAGTCTCTGTTGGTCTTCCTGGAAAGAGGAAGATGGCCTAAAAATTCACCTGCACATGGAACAAGCCTCCATCTCCTGCTAGAGTTTTGTTTGAGGGCCTTTTCTTGGATGATGTCCTGAGGGCAAGAGGCCTTGATTCTGTCAGCTCAGCTGATGATATATTGCTTTTCTCAGACATTTCCATGCTCTGCCACACAGTGGTGCACAGCTTTCACATGAAACCATAGGTCCAAGGGTGAGAGACCTTTAAACTTAGGGCCAGCGAGCTGCTAGGGGGAAGGGCTGTGTCCCCTTTGGGTACATTGCTGGCAAGGTAAGAGAGCTGTAATGCTAGTGTTGGAATCTTGAGGAAGAAGGTGGGAGGCAGCATATTCTGAGAGAAATAATAGCTGGGAGTTTTCAGTGATTCAGAGCAGAAAAATAGTAATAATAATAATATCTAACAACTATACAGCATCAGGCTATGCTACATGCCAGGCATTGTGCCAAGTGCTTTACAAATATTATGTTACTTGATCCTCACAATAACTCTGGTAAGTAGGTATTATTATCCTCATTTGACGAATCAGAAAACTGAGGCAAGCAAAGGGTAAATTACTTGCTCAGGAACTCACAACTGGGAAGTGTTTGAATCCTATTTAACCTTGGATTTCCTGACTCTCTAGGTCCAGAGCTCCATCCACCGTGTCACCTAGCTGCCAGAGTGGCTTTTGCCTCCAGAAGCAATAGGAGGTTCCAACAAAAGGAAGTTTTAAGAGGAAATCAGGTTTATAGCTCTCTCCCTTCCAGGTCCAGCCGTAGCATAAAGGAGGTCTTTGTGCTGGGGATAGAGCAGGATTTGGAGTCTGGGATTCTCACATTCAGGTGCCACCTGAAGCACTCAATAACTGTGGCACTCAGCTTCCCCCTTCATTCAATAGGGATGATAATTGCCTCTTCTTCACAAACAAGTTGTAAGGTGATTTACCACTATATAAATGGGAGCTATTCTAGCAGAACTAAGCAGCCCTGCCTGCTCAGAGTTTACAGCCAGTTAAGGAATTGTTTTCTTAGATGGTTCACGATACAGGGCATGTGCAGCTTCCATATGTAGCAGCTGGTTCTATGGCAATAGCTTTGCAGAGAGGAAGCTTCCAACCTAATCTGAGAGAGGAGTTAGGGAATAAAATACCCACCCTCACCGATTACCAGGTGCCTGGGGAAAAACAAGCTTGGCGGAGCACTTAGCTCTATTTTCTACTCTAGTCTCTCAATATGTAAATATCGTAAACTGGAGGCACATTTGCACAAATGAACAAGTATATTGTAGAGATTGCCCTAAATATCCTTTGTCCATTAAGGAATAAAAAGCATTATCTTTTAGTGACAAAGTGGCAGGTACTTTGGTAGGCATTGGACTTAACTCAAGAAATGAATATTATAAACTCTGATATGAAAGCCTAGTGCCAATATAATTTATTAAATGTTTTTGATTGCCTAGATTTTTAAAATTCATGTCCAAGACCCCCCCTGGCTTGTAGATTTGCCTACAGCAACAAAGATAGGGCCAAGTAATTACATCCTTATGATCAAAGTTCAGTCTCTTCAGAGCTAAAGCAAGGAAACCAAAGTGAACCATATGTACTTTAGTGGTTTTGGAATGTGTTAATTAGGTCTCCCCTAAATGCTTAGTGAATGAATGAGTGGCAGTAGTGGGCAGGAGTTGAAGAGCTATAAGCAAAGTGGTCCCCAAAACTAAAAAGCAAGGTTAGTCAGTGTCTATCTTGGTGACAGCAATAAACATAAGTTCCACTTTGTGCATGGAATTAGCCAGCTGTCTGCATCTAAGAATTCTTTTTTAAATTTTATTTTTATTTATTATTATTATATTTTATTATTTTTAATTTTATTATTTATTATTTTATTGACAAAATATATGCATGGGTGATTTTTCAACATTAACCCTTACAAAAACTTCTGTTCCAACTTTTCCCCTTCTTCTCCCAACTCCCTCTCCTAGATGGCAGGCAGTCCCATATATGTTAAATATTTTAAAGTATATGTTAAATACAATATATGTATACAAGTTTATATAGTTATCTTGTTGCACAAGAAAAATTGGATTTAGAAAGAAGGTAAAAATAACCTGGAAAGAAAAACAAAACAACAACAGCAAAAAGTATGCAAATGCTATGGTGTGGTCCACTGTATCCAAGACTTCTAAAAAGAATACAGTGTAAGGGAATGAAACGTAGACAATGCAGGATGTTCAAGCAAGTAGAAGTGTGCTGAACTTCTAAGAATTCATATTATCATAGAGGTAATCATTTTGTCCAAATTTGTTAGCTTTTAATAGATAACAAAAAGTGAGGAATAGTTCACACAAAGACAAGATCCAAAGAGAATTCTACTAGAACAATAGTGAAGTTTTTAATAAGGACAAATGTGAAGTCCTATCCTTGGGGTTTTGATGTTTTTTGGATTTAAAAAAAAATTAAGTTCTCAAAAACAAGATATTAGAAGCAGCATTGGAGAGCAGTTCCTGTGAAAAAGATCTGGAAGTTTAATAAATGGACCACAAGCTCATAATAAGTTAATATGCCACTTGACCAATCAAAAAAGCTAATACTGTCCTCAGCTGTAGTTAAATGATCCACAGCTAGGGGTATAATGAGCTCACGGTACTCTGTTCTGCCAAGAACACTGTTAGCATTTGTCTTCAATCTTGGATACCAAGTTAAAGCATGGAACATGATGTCTGAACTGTTCCATGAATATGACACTCCATCTCTTCTTGGACATTCTTTCTGGCTCTAGAATATTTTCCCTCTGCCCCAAGTATTGTCCTCCCTGACTTCTTTTAAATCCCATCTAAAATTCCATCTTCTACAGAAAGCCTTCCCTAAACTCTCTTAATTTCAGTGCCTTCTATTAATTATTTCCTGTTTATTTTGTATATATTTGTTTGCATATCGTCTCCACCATTAGATTGTAAGCTCTTTGAGGGCAGGGAATGTCTTTTTGTATCCCCATCACTTAGCACAGAGCCTGGCATTTAATAATGTCGATTGATTGATTTTGTTCCCCTAGAAGAAGTTAAGCCCCTTGAAGTCATTGTTGGTGTGGTTTTATTATTATATCCCCAGTCCCTAGCATGGAGCCTTTTGTACAGTGGGCACTTAATAAACATTTATTAAGTCGATTGGAACATGAGCAGGATGGTGAAGAGAGTGGAAACTATGCCATACAAGGCTCAGTTGAAGGAAACTGGCATATTCAGTCACAGAACGTTTTAGGAGAAAGATGATAGTGTCTTCAAATATTTGTAGAAGAGCTACTGAGTTTTTTGGGTTATTCTTTTTTTTTTTTGCAAGACATTAGAGACAATAATAGGTAAAAATTTCAGAGTCAGATTTAGATTTGATATAGAGATAAGCTTCTTAATAATTAGATTTATCTAATGGAATAGGCTGCTTTTGGATCCAGCAGCAATCTCCCCCTTACTAGAGATTTTCAAGTAGCCATTGGATGACTACTTGAGGAGTTCCTTAAAGGGATTCTTGGTCACATATAGATTGGATGCTGTAAGGTCATTATAAACACTGAAATTCTGTGATCCTCCATTGCAGAGAAATCCCTTCTCATTTTTCTGTCAGGAAATTCCTTCTAATTATTTTGTGCATTTTACTCCATCTTTTACTCTACATATGCAAAGAAATAGGACTGGTATCCAATTACCCCACCAGTTTATTATTGCTGGGCATTTTCTTAAATAGATCACAAAGCTAATGAGCCTCTTTCTAGGCCAAGGACTATTGATAAAGCCCCTGACATTGACTAGTAAATCTTGCCAGAAGTAATCATCCTATGGTGTAATTTGGAGATGATTTCCTGATGAAATTAAGATAGCTCCTGTGCCATCAGCAGAAGCCAACCTCCAATATAATCAGCCACAAAAAGTATTTACTGAACTCTCCCCTGGATTCAGGCTTGGGTTTTATTTTCTTCCTAAGAACAAATATAAATCTTTTTCTTATTGATTAACTTGTAGGAGATGTAAGGTATACTTGCTGACTTGGCAAAAACCCATTACTTCAGTTCCCATATCAATATATTCAGATACGATGCAACAAGTCATCATGGTAACATGTATCGACTGTTACTCTAAAGGCCGTCCTCTCAAGTAACTGTATCTTTCACCTTTGGCAGCCTTGGATGCGCCATCACATTTGTGTGAAGAAACTGGGGATGAAACTGTAGTTGCTCCCCACAAACTCCTGACACTTCAGGGATTATCGGTGACATTACAATCTCCACCTTGTGTGAATCCATTTAGATGACCTACTTTGTTACTTATATACCTCAGGAACTCCCTCTCCTTGTTAAGTGGGTATTCCTCCAATTTGATCAATAGCTGATTTCTGTCATAAAGGTCAAGTTCAATGGACTGGGCAGGATCCTGAAAGTAAACGAAATAAAGGAGCAGCATCTTACTTATAGCCTGGATTAGTTTTTCCTAAAGTCCAAACATAGACAATGTCTATAAATGTCTTATTTCATTCCAATCATTCAGTAATCAGACCAAACTTAGTTTATTATTGTCTCAAATAAGGAGTATATCACTCAGATAAATTATCATATTCTGGCACTCCAGTATTAAACATCTTTTTTTTTTTTTTCAATGAGACTATTACACAATTCAACCAGGTTAACTAGCTGGACATTATTATCATTATATGATAATAATGAGTGTATTAATAATGATAATGGGCATCAAGGTCTGTAAGCTTGTTTTTATCTGGACCAGGTTATGAGACCCCGGTAGGCTTAATAGATATTTTCATGACCCTTACCAACTAGACCAATAAGTCAAGTATCAAGGTTAGAAAATCCTGGGGATAGCTAGGTGGTGCAGTGGAGAGAGTACCAGCCCTGAAGTCAGGAGGACCTGAGTTCAAATCTGGCCTCAGACATTTAAAACTCCCTAGCTGTGTGATCCTGGGCAAGTCATGTAACCCCAACTGCCGCAGGAAGAAGAGGAGGAGGAGGAGGAGGAGGAGAGGAAGAAATATAGAAAATGGTCCTACTTTTAGTATATAGCAGTAAAACTCAGTAGGGTCCAAATTCAGATGAATTCCATTTTCTGATTCTTTTCTAAAAGATCCCATAGGGATACCGTGTCTGGCCTGAACAACAAATACATCCAAATTGTCAGGAGAGGGGCTCACAGAAGCAGATTAAATACACAATCAAAAAGCTTATTGCAGCTTTTCTGCCTTGACCAAATATATCCTGATAGACATAATACTGAACAGGAAACTCTGGTTTGAAATCTAGCTGAAAGACTATGACTAGCTACCTCATACAACTTTTGTCTTGTTTACAACTGAACATAAGGAAATCTTCCCCAAGTCCTGTGTGATGCTCAGGTTATGTTCTGCTAGCTGACATTCTCAGGACTACAGGGAAACAGAATTTATATTTAGACTGACTATATCACAGTGTGTCCCCACTCATACCCACAGGAGATTGGTCCTCTTTATCACTTGACCAGACCAACATGAATACCCAATAGTTAGTTCAATTAGCAATAAAGTGACATGAGAGCTCTGAAATACTCAATTTTGCTTGGCAAGAACTAAGTCCATAAAGTGTCTAGAGGCCCCAAGTTAATATAGCTGGGATCTGCAATACCTAGAGGTCAGCTGGTTTTTTTGTGAAAGTTAGAAAAAGATAACTTTACAGTAGTATAAAGGAAAATAACATTAAATGATTTAATTACTATGATCAATATGGTGACCAATTATGACTTCAGAAGACTAATAGTGAAGCACATCTGCTATTTCTTGGCAGAGAGATGATGAACTATATGTGTGAAATGAGGCATGTATTTTCAGATATAGTTAATATGTTGATTTGATTCTTAGTTATTACAAAGTATAATTCTATTGGTGGAAGGAAGTAGGGTGAAAAGCCCTTAGAAAGTGATAAATATATATATATATACATATATATATATATATATATGTAACTTTATATTATATATTTTAATAGAACACCAATAAAATGTCTAAATTTTTAAGAATAGGTTGACTAGCAGATAGAAGAGGAAGAGTGACTGGGTCCATAAGTGGAAGAGAAGATGTATTCTTAATACTCTGTTAGCCAGTTTGTGAGCTAAAAGATGAATAAAAGACATCACAGAAATTTGACCTTAATAAAAAATATGGAACTCAATGTGTACACATTGCCAGACAGGTATAGACAGGTCAATCTATTTTATTTTCTCTCTTGTCCTTTCCCCCACCTACATCCTGAACTTAAGTTAAATTTCTATATACACCTAGTAGAAATTTTAGCTGTATATATAGGTATATAATGAATTCAACATAAAACTTTCAAAACCATACTGCTTCTCTGTGCTTTCTTTTGACTTTCTTTATGTACTCTTCAATAAATGATTCTATGACCCTCTGTTCCTTTTTTCTTTTTTTGACAATATTTATTTATTCTCCTTCTCCCTCCCTATTCCCTTCACTAGTAGGAAAAAAACCCTTGTAACAAAAATACATAGTAAAGCAAAATAAATTCTCACATTGTCTAGGTCAAAAAATATATTTCTCATTCCGCAAATTGGTTCCATCATCTCATTGTCTGGAAATAGGTAACATGTTTTCTCATTGGTCCTCTGGAATTGTGGTTGGTTTTTGTTGATCAGAGTCCTCTAGTCTTTCTAAATTGTTTTTCTTTCTATGTTGTTATTATATAAATTGTTCTCCTGGTTGTAACAGTTTATATAAGTCCCTCTCAATTTCTTAAAAAGTATTTCTTTTGACATTTCTTATAGCACAATAGTATTCCATTCCATTCATATATAATGATTTGTATAGCTATCCCCCCTTATTTTCCAGTTCTTTGCCATAACAAAAAGAATGCTATCAGTATTTTTGAACATAGGGGCCCTTTTGCATATATTACTTCTTTTCCTTTTTCTTTGATCTCTTTGGGCAGTTAACCAAGTCTATTGTGCAGAATCACTGAATCTAAGAGCTAGAAGAGATATCTGTGGCCATCTAATTGAACACTTGGGTTTTCAACCAGGATGACTGGGTCAAGTCCTCCAAAAATGATTCCATCACAGCAATTTTATTTTTACAGTCTCCCAAAGCAGCCAGCTTTCTCTCATCTTCATGTCCCCCTTCCAGCTATACATGTTGATTCTAAAAGAGTATCAAAAGTTTCCTTATGAAGGAAACTTTCCATACTGTTTGATGAGGAACTGAGACCACTGAGTCAAAGGCCTTGAAAGAATTTTTATCCCCCTTTCCAGAAGAAGAGTACATCTAGTCAGAGCCCCTAATCTTAAGAACTACTGAAGCAAAAATTTGTTACTTTCATAATTATAATTATACTCCGAGTTATCAGGTCCTCAGAGATCTGTCCTTATAATTCCACCATCTCTAAAGCTGACGCCTGGGGGGATCTTACACACAGCAAGCAGCTTTGTCATTAATAGTCAACATTTATTTTATCCAGAAATCCTTAAGCATATAAGCATCTATGACAGTAAGATCTCAGAAACTTAACTTCTGCTAGTCTGGCCAAGAGCATATGAGAAGCTTTTTAAATTAAAATTCTGTTATTCCCTCTTTGAGCCAAAACTGATGAGATTAAGTTTCAAACAATGCTCATTCTCTTCCCTTCTTTCCCTCTATTGCAATAGTATTTTGTACCTCTTCATGTGATCTAATTTGTCCCATTTTACCTCCCTTTTCTTCTTCTTCCAGTATAATCCTTTTTCCACCCCTTAAATGTCTTTTTCTTTGATATCATTATATCAGAGTCCATTCATATTCACATTCTCCAGCCATTTATGTCCCCTCTACCTGCCCCAAGACAGAAACAGTTCTCAAGAGTTAGAGATATTATTTTCCCATCTACAGATGTAAACAGTTTAACCTTTAAATAATAATAATAATAATAACTATATATATATATATGTATGTCCTGTTTATCTTTCAGTACTTCTCTTGAGTACTATTTGAAGATCAAATTTTCTGTTTAGTTTTAATTTTTTCAATAGAAATGATTGAAAATCCCTTACTTCATTGAAGATCCATCTCTTCCCCTGAAAAATGATACTTGGGCCGAGCAGTTAATTCTTGGTTGCAACCCCAGGACTTTGGCTGAATTTAGTATTCCAGGCCCTCTTATAGTTTATTGTAGAAACTGCCAGATCCTGGGAAATCCTGACTGTTGTTTCTTGAAACTTGAATTTCTTTTTCTGGAAGCTTACAGTATTTTTCCCCTTCAGATTATAGTTCTAGAGTTTTGCAACAATATTCCTTGGAGTTTTTCTAGTGGGATCTCTTTCTGAAGCTGATTCTTTCAATGATTATTTATCCTCTGTTTCTAGTATGTCAGGGCAGTTTTCCTTGATGATATCTTGAAGAATGCTATCCAGACTATTTTTTTGGACATAGCTTTTGGATAGATCAATAATTTTTAAATTGTCTCTCCTGGATCTGTTTTCCAGGTCAGCTATTTTACATTTTCTTCCATTTTTTCATTCTTTTTCATTCGGTTGACTGATTCTTGATGTCTCACAGAATCATTAGTTTCCATTCCCCCTGTTCTAGTCTTTAATGTGTAATTTTCTTCAATTAGCTTTTGTATCTTTTTTCCATTTGATTAATTCTATTTTTCAAATATTGTTTTCTTCGGTGGATTTTTTTTTTTTTTGTATTTGACCTATTGTATTTTTTAAGGAATTGTTTTCTTCAGCCAATTTTTTTCTTTCCTTTTCCAAACTGTTGATTCTTTTTTGCATAACTCACATTTCTTTTTTCTTTTTTTCTTCTACTTCTCTTATTTGCCTTTTAAAATCTTTTATGAGCACTTCCAAGAAGTTCTTTGGGCTTGAGACCAATTCATATCACTCTTTGAAATTTCCTCTGTGGACATTTTGTCCTCATCTGAGTTGGTGTTTTTCTCTTCTCTGTCACCATAGTAGCTTTCTATGTTAAAGTTCTTTTCTGTTTCTTGCTCATTTTCTTTTGTTTTTCTTTCCTCCTTTTTTTTTTTTTATTACTTTTGTGGTGGAGCTCTGTTCCTGGGGTACAAGGAGCAGTATCCCAAACTTCCTGTGTAGCATTAAGCCTTGGCTTTGAGCACAGGAGCCTCACGTGTTTGGTATTTTACTTATAGCACAAGGTACATGCTCTCTCCAGGAAATAACTTGGTTTCCATAGCTGGCAATTTGTCTTCTGAGTTGGGATTGAAGGCTGCCCCACTGTTCTGCTCTACTACTGAGCCAGGACCGAGGGTGTTAATCTGCTATGATTAAAGCCTTCTCACTGACTTTCCCAGACTCCACCTGAGCTAGGATTAATACTCCTTTAACCAATGAGAATGATTATAATATTCTCTTTAAAATGTAATGTTCTCTGTTGAGGTTTTTTTGGGGTTTCTGGGAGCAGCCTTTGTTTCAGTTTAGTAATCACCCACATGAGTAGCCAGGAGTTAAAGTCCAACTCCTTTATTGTCTCCTTAAAAGTCTTGTCTCCTTCACTTGGGGCTCAGCTAGTTTTTCTGGAGACCTATCTCTCTCCTTGGTTCCAAGAGCTTGAGCTCCTGCCTCCCTTCTCTGGCTTCTGAATCTCCTTGACCCCAAAGGTTTGTGCTTTAGCCTCCAGCCACCACAAAGGTGCATGATGGAATGAATCTGTATCAGCTTCTGAGAGCTTCTAGTGTGCTTGGCTCTTTTGACCCTGAGAGCTCCTCCTTACTTGTTCCACACTGAGTATACACCAATCATTATCTCACTAGGAAACCATTATTTGTTGTAGTATTAAATCAATGCTAAACTAGATGTAACTATTGTCTCCTCAATTCCACTTAGTACCTTGTTTCAAGTTCTGGCCCATAACATCTCCTTGTAGGATCAGATCAATCATATTGAACCATGCTAAATTAGAAAATTATTGTCTTTATCAATTCCACTGACTTAGTACCTTGTAAGAATCCTTTGTTTCAAGTTCAGAGTTCTGGCCCATAACAAATGATCTGTATTGAAGTCCTTCCAATCTGTCTTCATCTAGAGAGGGGTTTCATTCCCTTATATTCTGTTCAGAGGTTTGGTTTTATGTGGTTTTCAAGGGAAACTGGGAGAACTTGAGCAACTTCCTAGCTTTACTCTGCCACCTTGGCTCCACCCTGGAACTCTTTAGGGTCTTTGAAGACCCTAAAAAGAACAATTCCAATGGAGAAAAGGAAAGTGATCTAAAGAGACCAATGTGCATACACAGAAAACTCGCAGACCAAGCACCATGGAAGGAAGGACAGGTAAAAGAAGACAAATATAATAGTCTAGGAGTCTTACATGAATAGTATCCAAATACTGGAATGTGAAGTGAAGAATGAATTTAGATTATTAAAGAAAGCTAAGAATAAGATTTTGAAGAGGAGCCAAGGAGGCACAGAATCCCCACTAGAGGTAGATGGAACTGTGATAAATGATGACAAAGAAAAACCAGAGCTACTTGATTTTTATTCAGCTTGTTTTCTTTGTGAAGGAGTATGGTCTTTGAATTTAAAAAGACAGAAAAATCTTTTTTTTTGTTTGTTTATATCCTTCCCCCTCTCCATTTAATAGTGTTTTATTTTTTTAATTATATGTAAAGATAGTTTTCAACATTAATTTTTGTAAGATTTTGAGTTTCAAATTTTTTTTACCTCCCTTCTTATCTCTTCCCTCCCCAAGATAGCAAGCAATCTGATATAGCTTATACGTGGACAAACATTTTAAACATATTTCCATTTTAGTCATGTCATAAAAGGAAAATCAGAACAAAAGGGGAAAACATGAGAAAAAAGGAAAAAGGTAAAAGTAGTATGCTTTGATATGCAGACATTCAGTTTCCATAGTTTTCTCTCTGAATGTAGATGACATTTTCCAACTCTTGTCTTGAATCACTGTATTACTGAGAAGAGCTAAGTTTCTCATAGTTGATCACCACACAATCTTGCTGTTACTATGCATAATGCAGAATAAAATTCTTAATAGTGAGTTAATGCTAATAATGTGTAAGCTTTTGGGAGTATCTAGTTGCCCTTGATTACTTCAAATTACCTGGCCCAGATAACCTTCATCCTAGTACAATTTACATATGGTCATATATAAATTGTTAAACCACTATCAGTAATTTTTTTAATTATTTAATATTTTCTCCAGTTACATTCAAAAAAAATTTTTAATATGTTTCTAAAATTTTTGAGTTCTAGATTCTCTCCCTTATCCCCATCCACAATTAAGAAACCACTTATGAAGTTATACAAAATATTCCCATAAAAGTCAAGTTATGGAAAAAAACCCATATAACACATTTATCATGTATAGGATTGCCTGTCATCTAGGGGAGGGAGTAGAGGTAGGGAGGGGAAAATTTGGAAAAGAAGTGAATGCAAGGGATAATGTTGTAAAAAAAAATTACCCATGCATATGTACCGTCAAAAAAATTATAATTATAAAATTAATTTTAAAATTTTTTAAAAAGAAAAGAAAAAATCCCATCGATCTCCCACCCTAATGAAAAAAAAAACCCTTAAGAAAAATGAGAGAGAGAGAGAGAGATTGCTTCAGTCTATCATTGATTTTTAAAATTCTTATAGAACAGGAGAAGTACCACTGGATTGGAGAATATGTTTAGTCCTAAAGAGAATGGAGTTTACAAGTTGGGGACCACTGAGCTTGACTTTGCTTCCTGGCAAAATTCTAAAATACATGATTAAAGGAAGGGTTAGCAAGCGTGTGGAAAATAAAGTTTTGGTCACAAAAAGGCAGTGGTCATCCTTAACTAACCATAATTCTTTTTATGACAGATTAGTTAACTGGGGCATGAAGGCAATATTATAACTATAGTTATCTGAAGTAGCTTAGATTTTATCAATACACTGAACAAAATCTTTGATACTTTTCTGGTGGACAAGATAGAAAGATGTTTAACTAGAAGATCAAAAATTTTTTTGAATTCAAAACTGGTCAGAAACAGAGTGTATTCATTAATCATTCATTATCAGCTTGAAAGGTCTGCAGTATAGTGCCCAAGGATATGGTTTTTTTCCCTCTTAATGTAATAATTTTTTAAATCAGTGACTTGGATAAGGATGTACTTATCAGATTTTCAGGTGATGCAAAGCCAGGAAAAGCAGATAACACACAAACTCAGGAGTCTGAATTCAAAAAGATCATAGTCTAGAACTTAGGACTGAATCTAATAAGAAGGAATTAATAGTGATAAAAGTTATGTTTTTTGTCCTTCATTCTCAAAGAGAACCGTGACATTAGGTACATGAGGCCATAATATGTAAGTGAATTGAATTTAAGTGAGGGAGGGCTGGGCAAAGTCACTTTCTCCTTTGGAGCTACCTAGGTCCAATGCAAGATATAGATCAGGACAATAGGAGATGGCCTTGGATGATTAGGAGACCTTAGTTTTTAAAATCTTCATAAGATCTGAATGTGACTGATGCAATGTCTATCAGTGATTGATGAGGTAAGAAGCAAAGCAGAAAGAGTGATAAATGTAAAAAAGTCAAACTCAAAAAGTAAACTTCAAAGTACAAATGAGGAATCATTGCTAGTTAACCATTCATCTCAAAAAGAGTTAGAGGTTGAGAGGAGTACAAATCCAATATGAATCAGTCAGGTGAAATGATATGGCAACCAAGAAAGCTAATATGATTTTGGGCTTTATCAGGAGAGGCACATAAATCCTGGCCTGGGGAGGTAATTGCTCTGCTATACTCTGTCCTGATTGGACTACATATGGAGTATTAGGTTCCATTCTGGAACCACATTTTGAGTACATTGATAATGTGAAAAATGTGCAGGAAAAGAAAATCAATATGATGAAGGACCCTCAAGAACATGCTTTTTGAAGATCATTTTTAAAAGAATTTGAAGGGAGTTTAGCTAGGAAAAGAGGTAAAAGAGAGGCAGAGACAAAAAGACAGAAACAGAGATAGAGACACAGAGAAAATGTGTGTGTGTGTGTGTGTGTGTGTGTGTGTGTGTGTGTGTGTGTGAATAAGAAAGGGGACAGGTTAGCTAAGTAAGCAAATCAAGTGTCATGTAGAAAATGGATTAGACTTGTTCTGCTTGGCCATACTAGAAGCAAAGGGTAGAAGTTGCAGAAAGACAAACTGAGGCTTGATTAAGGAAAAATTTTAACTAAAGCAACCCGAAAGTAGACTAGGTAGCCTCAGGGGGAAGTGCCTTCTTTCTCTCTGGAGATTGCTGTGACCACTTCTCAGGAATGTTATAAAGGATATTCTAATTCTGGTAGAGTTTCCAGTAGATAGCCTCTGTAGTCCCTTTCAATCCAGAGATTCTGTGAATTATGAAGACCTTGGTACAGGAAGACATTGTGCTACTATGTCTAAAAATCTGATATTATCACCTATTGTTCAATATCTCTAGAATACCACTGGGCTCTTCTGAAGTCTTCTATGTCTTGGACCCTTTTCTTGGGAAGGATATCCTTCAGTATTTCTGTGTCTCATCACAGACAGACTGAGCTATCAATCAGTATCAGGCTCAATAACAACATTAAGGTAATCATTGAAAACATTATTGCTCAGTCAAACAACAAATTAACTTTAGTGGGAGAAAAAAAGAAGGAAAGGGGTTGTTATCTTCCCCCTATACTTTTATGTGTCCTAAAATTATTACTGGGACCTCCTTAGTATTGCATAAATCTGGAATGATTTGATTTCTTCTCTGCCTCAGTTCCCATTCCCTCTCTTTTATTGAATGGGCCTAATTGGAATGGGAGAGACTCTGGAGTTAATCCATGATTGTTCATTTTTTCCTCACCTCAAACGGAGGGTGTGCTGGAAGCAGTTCAGGAAAGCTGATTGTTAAATTTTCAGTGGGAGCAGTTACAACTTGGAAAATTGGCAAATGATACAAAGCACAGCTTGATTTATTGTTTTGTTGCTTGTCTAGACTTAAGAGAGTGATGAAAAAAATGGTGGTAATACAGATTAAACTCCCTTTAAAGTGACACATGTATAAGATATATGGGTTACACATGTATTTTTCCCACTTAGAGGTTATTTAACATTTATCGGTCTACTCATGCCTCAAACCCTGTTATTTCTTATGCTTTAGAGATGACTATATCCATTTTATGATCCTAAACCTTTAGTAACTGACAATGAGCAGTCAGCTTCAGTATGTACCAAATGGCAAAGAAGAATTGAAGACATTCTAAGTATCACTCAGCTCTTGTAGGATCTGGAAGGTAACTTAAGAGAACACCTAGTTAAATTCTCTTGTTTCACCAAGAAGGCCATGAAAATGAAATGTCTTGTTCAAGAGCCCACAAGTAATAAATAATAGTAGTAGAATTTCAAACTGAAGGCTTCCAGTTCCTAATTCAGTGCCCTTTGCATGTGTTTGTCTATGCCATCAACGTATTTCAGTGCCAATAGTTTGTTTATTAATTTTTAGTGATGTAGAACTATTGAAAAAACAGTTTGCTCTATTAATGTATGAAGGTCTCCATGACCTCATGCTTGGGCCAACACAATAAATTGCTTGGTGGATCTGTCTGCCTCAAGTGCTTCCCCATTCCAGTTCAACCTCCATAGAGTTGATAAAATGAAACTCCTAAAGCATATCTGACCATACCTCCTCCTTTTTCAATAAATTTTAGTGGTTCCCTATTGTCACCAGAATTAAATACAAACAACTCTTTTTAGCTTTGAAAAATCTATCATAGTTTGGCCTTTTTCTACCTTCCCAGTCTTCTTATACCTTGCAATCCTCCCCAATTTTGTATTCTGTGAGCTAGTGACAGTAAGCTCCTTGCTGTTCCTTAAACAACTCATTCCATCTCCTGAGTCCATACGTTTTCTCTGGCTGTCCCTCATGCCTGGGATTCTCTCCTTTTTTTCTTTTAAAGACTTTTCTGTCTTTAAGTCCCAGCTGAAATCCCACTGTCTACAGGAAACCTTTCCTAATTCTCCTTGATGTTAGGGCCTTCCTTCAGTAATCATTTCCAATTTATTCTGTATATATTTTGTTTGTACATCGTTGTTTGCACATTGTCTCCCCATTAGACAGTGGGCTCAGCTGGGACTGTTGAGAGCAGGGACTGTTATTTATTTGTTTTGGAGTTTGGCATTTGTTTGTTTTTGGTCTTTTTTTCATATCTTAGAACTTAGCATGGTGTCTGCCATGTAGTAATCATTTTTAAAATGTTTGTTGACTGACTAGCATAATATGATTATTTCAAGTGACTATTTTTTTTCAGTAAAATCACAGAATCAAAAAATCACCCCCAGGCTTAATCAGTTCACTTCCTTAAAATGCAGTGGTCAGCTTTCACATGAAGGATATGAGAATGTATTCAAGAATGCATCCAAGAATCCATCCCAGAGCCAGGTCACTATTGCTACTTCCTAAGAGAAGCATACTTGAATTTATTTTCATTGTATGGTTTTACTTCCCCCTCAACACACACACACACACACACACACACACACACACACACACACTCTCTCTCTCTCTCTCTCTCTCTCTCTCTCTCTCTCTCTCTCTCTGTCTCTCTGACTCTCTGTCTCTCTGTCTCTCTCTCTCTCTGTCTGTCTCTCCTCTCTCTCTCTGTCTCTCTGTCTCTCTCTCTCTCTCTCTCTGTCTCTCTGTCTCTCTCTCTCTGTCTCTCTCTCTCTCTCTCTCTCTCTCTCTCTGTCTGTCTCTCCTCTCTCTCTCTGTCTGTCTCTCCTCTCTCTCTCTGTCTCTCTCTCTGTCTCTCTCCTTTCTCTCTCTCTCTCTCTCTCTCTCTCTCTCTCTCTCTCTCTCTCTCTCTCTCTCTCTGTCTCTGTCTCTGTCTCTCTCTCTCTCTCTCTCTCTCTCTCTCTCTCTCTCTCTCTCTCTCTCTCTCTCTCTCTCTCTCCCCAAAGGAGTTTAAGAGGGGATCGCACGTCTCCCCCCCACAATAGCTCTGAATAATCACAGTGCTTTGGAAAATATGCAGTGAGCCATTTTGCTATAGAGACATTCACAAACATCTAACTGTAACTCTACAGACACACAAATATACATTTGGGACAGGGAGGGGTCTGGGGGGGGGAAAGAATTGAGAAAAAGATGTTTCTAATTACAGTTGTTTCAAGCAGTAACTCAAAGGCTCTGGAGAAAATAAACCACACATAAATAGTAGAAAACAGACCGCATCTTGTTTCCATGGCAACGCCCTACTTATATCACATTAAGCTGATTCATGTCTTTTCTCACCTCACTGTTAATAAATTATAGTGGCTGATGAGAATTAAGCCAGCTGGAAGAGTTGGCGAGGATAAGTAGCACATTAATTTGTCATCCATTCCTGGGGTGTCCCTCCAAAAAAAAAAAATGGATAAATTTGGACAATGTCCTTCCAAGGAAAACAGTGTCTTTGTTTCAATTACAAATGAATATGTTAAAAATATAGGTGGCTTTTCAGGCTTTGGTAATTGAGTTTCTCTCTGAGTGCTTCGTATAGTTTATGACTATCCTGGAGAGAGAGTAAGGGTGACAGAACATAAGACCGACAGCTTGATGTTCCTTGTTTTCCCTTCCTCACTCTCCTAACCCCTACTTGCTACTCCAAGTGAGGAAGATTTTAAGCCTCCCTCATTCTCGGTGCAGCTGTCTCCATTAATTCTGAAGGGAAATAGGGTGAACCCTGGTCAGTGCCAACAGATGGAGCAGGAATGCCAGAATATGGTGAAGTTACAGTACTTTATTAGCCATTCAGGCTAGTGAGACATTATCTCCCCTCCCCCATATAACCTAATGAGTCCCACTTGCCCCCAGTCTGAGCAGGAATGGAGATGGCTCATTCTTTGTTCTGTCAAAGCTGGGGAAGCGACCACGAAGGCAGGAAAGGAACAGATGTGGCCCTTTCTGCAGCATTTCCACCCATGAGGGAGTGGTGTTTAGACAGGACATTTAAGTAAGAGATGCAAATGTAATCCCTTGCTAGTGTGTGTCATACTGTATATAATTACAAAGCTCACAATTTTATTGATGAAGAAGTTTATATGTAGCAGTATCTATTGAAGTGTTTGGATGGAGAGGAAAGAAGAATGGTTGACAGAGAGCCATTCTGCTCACTATTCCCCTTCTTTCAGTGGGGGTGAGTCCCCCTCCCCTCATCCCCAGTACTGCCCTTAGATCCACCCATAATGAGGCTCTTTAGGAACTGAAACTAAGCAGAACAATGAGGGGAAATTTTGCCTGCGGGTCATTGCCTCCAAGGGATTTTCTCCAGCTTCACACCGAGCCCCTCTCACTATTTAAAATTGCTCCTTCACATATTTGGGCTTTTTCTAAGGTAATAGGTCCAATTTCATTTAATCTTTCTCCTTCTTTGGGGAGGTTATAGAATAATACTTTGGGGAGGTTATAGAATACAAATCAACAAGATTTTCTTTCATTTTGCTCCAGCTCTGAGCCAAGAAAAATCCGATCTTGTTCTCGCTCCAAACCATCATCATCTCTCTTTCACTCATTCCCAATAATGAAACACAAACAAATGAGAAATTGCTACGGTCAACCATGATTTTATGTAACACACACACACTCACTTTTTTTATTGATAATTGAACAGAAATGAAAACAAATTTTCCAGAATAGCATGGTGCCTTATAAGTGCCAAGTATAGTCGAGATTTGGATTTAATGTCAAGTTTCCCACACAGGGAAAATCACTGTCTAGAATCAATTGGCTCGCATGGAAATTCAGCAATAATTGTCCTGCCCCTACAGACCTGTTTTGGTCTTTGCCCAGCTTTCTCTTATCCTCTACTGGCAGAGACAGCAGCAATAAAAAAGGTCCAGTGGATTCAGATGATTGCCTCTTTCCAGATCATTCTTTCCAAATGCCCCTGTGCCCACTCCCTCCCCATGCCCTCTACACACACACACACACACACACACACACACACACACACACATATACACACACACACACAGAGTCTAGGGATAAATCCTCCAGGTCAAGAGAAAGTTAATCCTGTCTCCTTTTGGACTAAGTAATTTTTTAGTCAGTAAATCAAAACAAGTTGAAGATTGACAATCCAGTCAATTCCTAGCTTGGATATCTGCTTGTCTGAGAGGACAAATGGGGGCGGGGATGGTGAGTGTTACATATGTAAAAGAGAATGAAGTAAAAAGGATGTATACAATGGTGGTCTTGGATTCTCTGGGCATCTAGACCTCTCTGTTCATGGTAATAATCTGATATGCTGACTTTGTGGGAAATCTGGCAAGTGTGTATGTGCTCCCCTCCAGGTACCACATATATCCGTGGTCCAAGGCAAGATAAAAGTCAAAATGACTGCTGATGGTCCAGGATACAGTGGGTGACCTTGGTATCTCTGATGTCTGACCAAGCTCTAAGTGCACTAGCTTAACAAATTATTCTCATTCGCCTATTCCTTCAGGGTTCATCTTCACCTGCTTGAGATAAACATCCCCGTAACTCACCACTATGCTTGAGACTCCTCAATTATCCTCAACCTGGTTTAGTCTATCTGTCAAGAGAGCATGGCTACTGAACATTCTGCAGCTTCTTGGAGCCACAAGAGAGAACTGAGTTCTAGATAGACACCAAACGTGGATGAGAAGCCCTGGGAGGGGCTCAACAAGCTAGAGAGATGCTAGTCCTCCTTGCACATCCCATATACCTTTGCACCCTCAGATTCAGAGTAGGTTGCCTATTATTAGCTCAGCAAGCTTTCACATGAAGATGCTAGTCCTCCTTGCACATCCTGTATACCTTTGCATCCTCAGATTCAGAGTCGGTTGCCTGACTGTTAATATAAGATTATTTCTGCTATTAGAGCCTACCTGATAGATGCTATGGGAACTAGTAGTCTATGTTTATATACAAAACTCCTTTCTTGCTTTCTATTTTCCTTCTCTGTCTACATCTTCTTTATTCTGTCCAGTGTATCGTTGTGTGGGATTTCCGTTGAAATATCCAGGGTTTTTGTGTGTGAACTTAACTCTGAATGCCTTATTAGCAATTTTCCAGGTTTTTGACAGCCCTGAGCTTACTTTTGAGTCAAACTGAGCTGTTTTTAGTTTTGGCCATTATATGTAATGAAAAAGATTGACAGCTGGAGCGTATATAGAGTATAATGATTCTGTATACACAGTGAGGGGTCTAGAAACAATACTACAAGAGGATAGGTAAAAGAACTAGAAATGTTTAGATTAGAAAGAGAAGATTAAAGAAGACAGGATAATTGACTTCAAGGATTCAAAGAATTATTAGAAGGAAAAAAGATTAAGCTGTTTTGCTTAGTTCCAGAGGGCAGGACTAGGAGCAATAAATAAAAGATTCTTAGAGAAAGATTTTAACTTTATATGGAAAAAAGCTTCAAAATGTACACATTTTTCCTGGTTGAAAACTTTGGAAAGGAAGCTGAATGTCCATTTTTTGAGACTGTTATGAAGGGAATTACTGTTTAGTTATGAATTGAAATGGATAGCCTTAGAAGTCCCTCTAAACAATAGGAATTTTGTGATGAGTAAATATGGAGCCAGCCTATGGAAATCTATTACAGTTCTCAAAGTGTGGTCTAGGGATCTCTGGGAGTCCTTGAGAATGAGATTCATTGGTCAAAGCTATTTTTATAATAATACTAAGATTATGATAATTCTAATAAAGATATGTTATAATATACTATATTCTAAAAATATTAATTTGCCTATTAAAATACTCTTTTTCAATTACATATCTGGGTAAGACCTCATTTTCTTCAACCAAAACAACATATAATATATTGAATTACAGAAGCAGTTATGAGAATCCAAATGTCTTTTCTTAAGTTGGACATCAAAGAGATTTGCAAAAATGTCAATAATGATATTCTTCTCATTAATTGTTTTTGTCTTAGAAATAGAATTATTATAATAAAAATAGCTTACATGGGTTTTTCATTTATAATTAATTAGATTTTTTTAATGTCAGTTTTAATTCGAATATGGTAAATGGTGATATATAAAACCCACATAAACAATAGCTCTTTGATGTCTTCAATAATTTTTAAGAATCCTGACACCAAAAAGTTTGAGAATTGTCTATTTAATAACTCTTCATGTCAGGATCCTTTTGCTCTTGGGTTAGAAGCCTGCTTAATCTTAGCTAAAACTGGGAGACAGAGAGTTAAGGAAATTAAGACCATTTTTCTCAACAATAACGGCCTAGTCTTGGGCTAGACAGAAAGGATTTAAAGTATAAGGAATGATTTTTTTGTTTCAGCCTTAAGGAGTTTATATTCTAATTAGGGAAACTATATTAATACTCAGAAAGTTTACTAAAGGTTCAAGTGATCATAGGACTATAGGGGCTAGTGGTTAGAGTGCTAGATCTAGAATCAAAAAGATTTGAGTACAAATTTAGTTCAGAAACCTTTAACAACTGCATGACCTTTATTTGCTCAACTGAAGTTTTACAGTTAAAGAACTGTAAAATGGGGATAATAATGGCACCTCACTTGCAGAATTGTTTAAGGACAAAAAATATTTATAAAGCACTTTCCAAATCTAAAAGTATTATGTGTGTTTCAGCTACTTTTGTCAATTTTCCTTCCACATCACTCATATTTATTTTATTCTCTTCACTCACACCCTCATCACCCTCATTCAGGCCATTGTCACCACTCACCTGCCTTCTTCTAGGTTTCCCTGCCTCAAGTCTCTTGAAATTCATTTTCCACACAAGTGCCAAATGAACTTCCTAAAATACAGATCTGACCATGTATTTCATCTGCTTAGAAAGTTCTAGTGATTTCCCTTTACCTTTAGGCAAACTCACTCCATATTCCCCATCCTCCAGTAAAACTACTCCATTTGCTAGTCCTACTAGACAGAATTCTATCCCTTTTCTTTGTACCTTTGTACTGACTATCTACCACCTCTGAAATGTGCCCTCTCTTTATTCTATATCCTAAAGAACTTAGTTTCCTTCAAGACGCAATTTGTTGCTTTATTAGGAATTTCTTCTCTCAATTCCTGTCATCAACCTCTAAATTACTCCATATTTACTTTGTTTCAATTTTGTCACAATTACATATGAATGTGTTGTTTCCTTTGATAGAATACAAGCTTCCTGAGAGCAGGGGCTTTTGCTTTTGTCTTTGTTTAATATTTATAGTTATGGGTGTGAGATTAAAAGGGATGCCAAAAGGAAAAAATATTCTCTCATCTGGCTCCCACTTCAGGAATGTGGGTGTACCAGGCAGGACCAACCACACCTTTCCTACTCTCACCTGGCACTTCCACCTTCCCATTCATTTGAAGAGCCTTTATACTAGAGAAGAAGATGAATAAAGAGAGCCATCACTATAGTATAACTACTGATAGCTGCCCTTGCTCCAGACAATAAAATAGTTCTCTGACTTGTTTAGCCTAAGGAGGAGAAGGAAAACCCCCGATCCAGTTTAGTTTTGTCCTTTGGGAAATTTATCTAAAATCTACAAGTCAAAACCATAAGATTTTTATTTCTTAATTTAATTTTACTGCTGCCCAAGAAAAAGCTGGACTCTTGTGGAACAAGAGAACTTTGGTCCTGTGTCTTCAAACTTTGCTCCTTTGTGAATTTTTGTATTCCAAAAGCAAACAGTGATCCTTCCACCTACAACCCCTGTTCACAATTAAAGACAGACACGAATCAAACAAAGTTTAGTAGGCCAGATTTTAAGTGTAGTGAAATCCAGCTTTCTACACTAAAGACATTGGGGAACTTCTCCTTGGGTGAGATCTGGGTCCCTTTCTCATAGTTGAAATGACTTGTTTCATTCCCAATGGAAGAACTCCTTTAATCAGTAGATTTTCTGGCATATATTCTTCTATGTATGTTTTCTCTGACTTCTACTTATTATCTGTTAATAAAATGCATTTATTTGCTATTTGCCATATGTGTGCATTGTAAAAATGGAATCTGATGGGAAAGGAGTCAAGTCTTGGATTCATTGCTTGTGACATTCCTTCCCCATTAAGGGATAGCAATCAAGAAAACAGCTTGGACCTATAAAAGACTCCTTAGTCATATCTAAGGGCGCAGATACATATAATTCTAGCCCAGTGTCCCCTCTCTCTCTTAAGAGATGTATCTAGCCTCTAGTTTCAACTTCCTGATTCTCCTCTTGGCAGGAGGAGGCTCTACAGATAATCCATTCTTGCTTCTCTATAAACCACATCTAGATAGACCCACGAGGAACCTCATAACCTATATGGACAGAACAAAACAATACATATCCACACAGACACACATTTAAATTTCCCTATCAGGCAAATATTAAAGTTTCTGACAAGAAAATCAACCAATAAGCAATTATCAAGAGCTTACCATATGCCAGGAACTACACTAACCACTGCAGAGACAAATAAAAACCAAAGGAAGACAATTCCTGCCCTCAAAGAGTTTAAGAGTACACATTAAAGTATTGAAAGAAAACGGGGGAAAAAAGAGAAAGGGAAAAAAGTATTCCTTCTTCTGGCTCCCACTTCATACCCAGATAAACCTTTTTCTGCAAATGCTGGAAAGGAAGATAAATAAGTAAGGTCACTCACTGTCTCCTGATAACTTTGGCCAGCTGGAAAGCAGGGTAACAAGGGAGATAAAGGTATCCTTTTGATATCATGCTGGCAAAGTCCAGAGAAGGAGGGATGGATGGTTTGGGCCTTTCCTAAAAAGGGCTGTTCTGGGAAGAACTTAATTAATGAAGAAGGGGGGCCATAGAGGTAGAGAGATAAAGCAGCTAAATCATGATGGTAAAATATATAATTACCAGTGCTTTCCTCCCTCGTAGAAGTAATAGGAAAATCCAAAATGGGAAGAAAAAAAGTGTCAAAGATATCAACTACAATTTTGCCAGCACCAGAACCAGTTTTGAAGTCTTGACTCTAAATATGAGCTCAGTGCAGAAGCAGGGAGAGAATGAATTTGTATAAGAAAAGAAGTGGAAGAAAGCGTCTCCCAATCAGGGGTAACAAATGGTGGGAACTTATATTGAGATGAGACACAATAATTCAAAGAAAAGAAGGTAATTTCTGTTCTTCCAAATCCCCAGATATGAATAGACTTGTCTTTCATAGTTCAGTTCTTTCCAAATGCTCATTTTTTTTCTAAGCTCCAAATAATCAAAATCAGAAGGCTTAAGGGCATCATGTAAGCCTTTGCCTCTCCCTTTCTTCCAAGAAGTTTTTTTGGTTTTATCTGTACAGGGTGCTCTCCTCTTCATTTACTCACTTGGGAATTAACTGGAGAATGTGTTTTGTTTTTTTCCCTGCTGCCTGTGCATATTTTTCTGAGGAAAAAAAACCCACATATTATCAAAAATGGACTTTTCTTAGTTTCTTAAAAAGTCATAAACCTTAGGACTTGTCAAGTGGTGGTGCTGGTAAGGAGGCAAAGAGTAATCTCCCACTCTCTTCTTGACTTTTAAGCTAGAAGAAATCACATGGATCATTCCTTTCCATTTATTAAAATCCTCACTCTCAAGAAGTTTAGCTCAGAATAGTGGGTAGAAGATCAGATTTAGATTCAGGAACACATTGGCCCAACTTGCCCCTTCTCTACTTTCCAAATGAGTAAACTGAGGCCCATAGATCTTAAAGCCAACTTGTCCAAGTAACACATATAGTAAGTAGACAAGTCAGGTTTAAACACAACTCCTCTGACTCCAAATCTAGTCTTCTATTCAAAACATCACCCTGCTTTTTCTAGCCACTCTCCTGTCCATTCTCTTTATTATTACCTGGTCATTGTACTAATCTGGTCAACTGTCAAGTCAGCAAGCATTTGTGATGGCCCTAGCTCAGTGCTGAATACCAAAAAAGAGAAGAATTTCAGCATCAATTCCAGCCTATTTCTGCTCCTTAAATGTTCACATTCTTCAAAATGGTCTCCTCAATACTCTTCCAACAATCAAGAGCTACCAAATATTTCTTTGATACTTATTTCTATAAACAAGCCCACTTGCTCTGGGATTCCACAAATACTTGTGGGAAAAGGTGTTAAAGACTTGGAAGGAAGGTGAAATATTTTGTACTAGCTGTTACAATCCCACTTTCATAAGTAACTCTTTCTAAAAGCTAATCAGATCTAATTGATATTGATTGATAATCACAAAGGGAAGCACACTGGTGGGGATTCCTAAGTAACACATTAGAAAAGTCACCCAAAACTCTCAGGAACCTTGAGGGAAGTTGTAGCAGTTGGCCTCTGAGTACTCATGTGGCTGGAGTGAATGAAGGTTGGAAGAATAACTTCAGAAACTATGCTATATTTTCTATTTAATTCCTTGCTTCTAAGGAATCTATCTCTCTTAAATTGCTAGAAGTTTTTTTTCCTACCCATCCTTGGGATAATGAAGTTCTCGTTAGGCACAGGGTAGCCTTTCTGCTAGGCTTCTAATAGTCTTGAAACTGCCTTTCTCAATGTTTTTGGTTTGTCCTCAACTTCTGATGCAGACATCATTTCAGCTTTTCTGTAAATGCTACTAGGACCATGATGCTGATGGAAAGTCCAAAATTCCCTGATCCTACTAAAGTAAACATGTACCACTTCAATGTTGTATGAGGATGTATTCTGATGGAAGTGGATATCTTCAACATAAAGAAGATCCAACTTACTTCCATAGATCAATGATGGACAGAAACAACTACACCCAGAGAAGGAACACTGAGAAGTGAATGTAAATTGTTAGCACTACTGTCTATCTACCCAGGTTACTTACACCTTCGGAATCTAATACTTAATGTGCAACAAGAAAATGGGATTTACACACACATATTGTATCTAGGTTGTATATTGTAACACATGTAAAATGTATGGGATTGCCTGTCATCAAGGGGAGGGAGTAGAGGGAGGGAGGGGAAAATTTGGAAAAATGAATACAAGGGATAATATTATAAAAAAATTACTCATGCATATATACTGTGAAAAAAATTATTAAAAAAAAAAAGAAAAAAGAAAAAAAGTAAACATGTACCGCTTCTCTTCCAGCTCCTGCCTTGTTGCTTCACCTTATTTAAATCCTGCAAGTGTATCTCAAGGGAGATAAATAAGGTACTTAGTCTACTAGTAGATTTATTGGCACCTATGTTTGGCCATGAAGAGGTTCTTAAAATCATTTAAGATAACAGCAAATGTGATGTACATTGTTTTTCTTTAGTAAATACAGATCATATCTAATTAATTAGTAATAGATATGTTGCTTTATGTATTTATCCATTTGTCCAAAGCAAAGAGACAAAGTGACCAATTTCTTCTTATTGGTGCCATCGTTCAACATCAAAAAGAGATGTGGTTTTATCCATGGGGGGAAAAAAATTTAAGTGCTTTACCATTTGCTTTGTGACAGTACCCTAAAACCGGTGGGGGTTTTGCATATGACTTGTGGCTAAAACTTCCTGTATGTGTTGTTTCCCATGAACAACTTGAGAGCAGAAACTGTATTGCTTTCCTGTATATACTCCCCACTCTTAGCACAGCACTTTGCACATGGCTAAGCACTTAATGCTTTTTTATTCAGTCTTCCATTAATCTAAGGATCACTATGTGTACCTCAGATAAAGTCAGTGCAGTTGAATATAGCTCAAGAACAGGGGCTTATTAAAGGATAAGCAACTGCCATTGCAATTGATGATCTGAACTTTTGGAGATCTCTTTCTTCAGTTGAGATGATAGAAGGTGGGGCAAGAAGGAGGCAGAAACTGGCTTAATGTGGAGGCAGTGTCACGTGTTGCCATACACATTCTATATCTGGGAAACTTGCAGCACACCTTAGACTACAGGAAATTGAGGTCCGGGGCTGACTCGGGGCTGCCTTCAAAAGGCTGCTTATTTCCACCTGATCATCCTGTATATTTCACAAGATATCTCTCTAGTCTTGTAACCAAAAGACTTTTTCCTGGAGTCATCATCCATATCCTATCATTTGAATTTGAGCTCTGATTAGCTGGTCCTGGTTTACAAAAGAAAAATATTCAAGGCTTTCCATGGCCAATATCATGTCTGAAAAGACTTGGTTTCTATCCTAATCCAATGACTCCAAGATTCTGCTTAAGTTTGGCAGGGTTGGGATTTTCATTTCTCCCAGAAAGTTGTCATTGTAGTCAAGTCTATAAGAAAATAAAATTAAAGAATAGCGATATATAATGAGATAAAATAATCCCCATGTTACCCAAAGTAAACAGAAGGCACTCAGTTGTAACAACCATGAGCTCTCATACATAACAGGAAAAAGGGGTCCAAGAAATAATAAGGTGGCTATTATTACCTCACTAGAAAAGTCTGAACTGGATTTAGGACTAGAAAGCTTTTTCAAAGCAGGGTCAAACTGACAGTAATACTCAGCTTCAGCAAATGCATTGTCCCTAAATTCCCCTGCCTTTACCCTAAATGAAGTTTTTCTTTTTGCTTTCTTTGCTTCAAGAATTTCTGGATACTGTGCCCAAAACTGTGCATACTCCTACTAGATCTGTAGCCCAAAAAGATCACTTGAAAAACAGAAAAGGACTCACATATACAAACATGTTTATAGCAGCTCTTTTTGCGATGGCAAAGAATCAGAAACTGAGGGGATGCCCATCAACTGGGACATCTTAAACAAATTGTGCAAATGAATGTAATGTAATACTATTGTTCTATAAGAAATGATGAGTAGATAGATTTCAGAAAAACTTGGATTTACAAGAACTGATGCTGAGTAAAGTCAGCAGAACCAGGAGTACGCGGTATATAGTAATAGTAACATGGTATAGAAATTCAACTTTGATAGATTTTGCCCTTCTCAGCAATACAGTGATCTAAGACAAGTCCAAAAGTCTCAGGATGAAAATGCTATCCATATCCAGAGAAAGAACTATGGAGTCTGAATGCTTCATTAATTTTTATTTTGGGTTTTTTTTTTCTTTCTATGGTTATTCCCTTTTGTTTTGATTCTTTTTTTTTTTTTTTTACAACATGACTAGTGTGGAAATATGTTTAATATGATTGTACATGTATAATCTATATCAGATTAAAATGTTATCTTCAGGTAGGGTGAGGAGAGGGAGTGAGAAAAAAATTAGAAATCAAAATCTTATAGACGTAAATGTCAAAAAGTAATAGATAATTTTTTAAAATGTCTCCATTTGACTTAGGGGTTATAATTACCTAGGGGGTAATTATGTTATATTCCCCTGTTTATAGGCACCCTAAAAGAATTATTTTAGACTTATTCTCCATGCCAGGTCACAATGAAAAAAAATGTGTCCCATCTCTTTGATGAGTCAAAAATTTCTGAAATCTTCATCCTATATCCATCACATAAAGCAGTATTTAGTAGCTGCCACTTTCCAAAATAAAATAAAAGATAGGAACAGACATGCAAATAAGTAGTCAGAAAGACATTTGACCATTTTTTAGTTAGCAACTTAAGAGGGACAGATCCACTAGTTCTCTTTCTATTTATTTTATCCCCTTCTAAAAAGGAAAGGAGATATAGCCATAAGCAAAACCTCCAATCTGGGATGCAACAGTCTCACCCAGCACTCCCCATGGGAATACTAGAGGGAGTCAGCTGGGGCAGTCGGTCGACTGATCAAGTGTACCCTGCTGACTCAAACTGCTGCCTCTTTTTCACATATTGCCTCAAGATGAATTAATTCTCCACTTTCTGCTTCTCAGAAATCTCAATGTCAAGTTCAAGATGTCCCTGTTCCTCTGACCTGCAGGTACTTCTGATGTTCTGAATCCCCCAGGTCAAACTACCAGGGCAGTGGCTTGGGAGTTAACATGTTACAAGTCTATAAAACAAGCATATTTTGATTCTGTGATCTCTAAACTTCCAGCAGTAATGTTTGATGAAACACTTAGAGACGATGTATGAAATGTTTAGAGACAAATGATGGGCTTATGTAGCATAAACAAGTGCCACAGGAATTCAGAAGGGAGAAATTAGTATAAATAGCAGGGCTCAGGGAAGATTTTGTAAGAAGATGAGACTCAAAGAATGAGTAAGCTAGGAAGGTAATCCATGTGACGGGAACAACAGATTCAAATGCCATTTGAAGGGAATAAAGGATGCAGGATATAGTGTAATCTATAATGAAGTCAATATTTAAAGATTTTGTATAATGCATTCCAAGGATATGTAATGAAAAGTAACCAGTATGATCTGACCATTCTTGATATTAATGGTATTCTACTGGGCAAGGATACCTAAGTTATGATGAAACATAAGTGCTGGTAACTATAACATGACAAGGACACTTTTATACCCTTTAGCCTACAAATTCATTAAATTTTCCTGAATTGACTTGAATAGAATTGAGTAGGGACAGAGAAACAAAATCCTACAATTTCCTTTGTGGAAATTGGAATGGAATAAAGTCTCCATACAATATTTCAATACAATCCTGTTGGTTTCTTACAATTTAAATGTTCCAAAAACTGGTCTAAAAATCACCATGAATTTTTATGAATCATCAAAATCCTGAACTCATTTTTCTCTAGTGCTAGGCCAATCCATTGACCTAACTGGAAAACTTCCACAATTTCAATTGAGCTTTTGTGTACTGTACAGGAAAAGGCTTTCTGTCTTGGCAATTCTAGGAGCTTGCCTAAAAGAAAAAATCACTTAATCATCAGAAATCACTGAATCTGCTGGATTTGCCAGGAAATCACTGACAAATCAGTAGATGAATTCCTAGATCCTTTCCTGTTAATATCTAATCTTTGAGTTTTCCCATAGTATCTTAGTAAGTTTTTTAGCTACTAAGCATTTTAAATTGTATAAAGAAGTTGTAAGCTTTCAAAATATATTTTAAAGGAATGAAGACTTTCATTATAATATATAATTGCCCATTTCCCCAAACATATGCCATTGATTTAAAATTGAGCAAGCTTTTGAATGACTAGTTTTCACTATGAATATTATCCACAGTCCATCATGTTTCTTTTCCATGTTATGGTCCATAGAGATTCTTTTTACTATAACTCTGAGAAGAAAGGAATTGAAAGACTTAACTCCTTAAAAGTTTCAATGTTAAGACCAAAGACTTGTTTGTTTTCAGCTCAGACCTTTGCAGTCATTGGTTTCTGCCTCTGTCAGAGTCTTAGTTCTGTAGGCAAGAAGATCCTTCAAGTCTCTATGATGGAAAATCATAATCATTTGTTTTTCCCCCTTTTTGAAGTGCCTATGAGAATAACCTTCCTCATTTGCTTCCAAAGGCCAGAAGGAAAAGCAATTAGAGACAAATGATAAATAATCACCAATATGTATATAGTGCTTTGATATTTGTAAAGCACTTTAAAAATATTAATTCATCTGATTCTTGCTCATATGCTGAGAGGAGTTATCCCCATTTTACAGGTAAGAAAATTGAGGTACTTAGAATCTAAGTGCCTTGCCTGAGTTCACAAAGCTAGAAAATATCTGAGGTCATATGTGGGCTTGGATCTTCTTGGCTCCAAGCCTAGTGCTCTCTATTCACTGCCATACTTGACTGCCTCTATTACATAATTATCTTTGTCTAACTTCAAAGGTTCTGGAAGACAATACTGGACATAGTGGAAAGAGAACTGGTTCTAAGACTTGGTTTTAAAAGCTGCTTCTGCTATTCAGTACAGGTGTAATTTTGGGGAAGGTCTTGGTCTCTCAAGGTCAATTTTCTTTTATGTAAATAAGGACATTGGATTCATTAACCTCTAAGTTTTCTTCCCACATAGGCATTCAGGACCATATTGAGTTCTTGCTTTTCTTCCTACCATTTTCCTGCCCCTTTACACAATTCCCAAAAGGTAGGCAAGGAAAGAGACAAAAGGGAATATTTCCATTTCTACATATGATTTCTGGTTCAGGTTTGTTAGATGGGAGGAAAAGGAAAAGGACCAAAACCTATAGCAAAGGTTCTTTTTCTCTTTTCTCTTACCTGATAAATAACAAAAAACTATAATTCTCAGGAGCTACTCTAAGACAGAGCTTCTTAAACTTTTCCCACTTGTGACCCCTTTTCCCCTAAGAAATTTTTAATGTAACTCCCAAGTAAATATAGAAAATAGATATACAAACATTTACTGCTAACATCATAATTTCATAACATTATGACCCACAGTTTATGGATATGGGCTTTGTGGTATTAGCCAGGGTTCAGAGTAAAGAGATGTTTGTGTTTGCTTCCAGAACTCTATTTCTTTCCAAAATAATGTAAATTTATTGTTCTATAAGAAATGATGAGCAGGCTGATTTCAGAAAAGTCTGAAAAAACTTTGAAGACATGAAATGATGCTGAGTGAAGTGATCAGAACTAAGAGAACACTGTACACAGTAACAAGATTGTGTGATGATCAACTAGCAAATTTACAATTCCAATAGACTTGGGATGGAAAATGCCATCCTTATCCAGAGAGAGAACTATGGAAATTAGCTGTGTATTAAAGCATACTATTGCACCTTTTTTTTTTTTTTTACTTTTTCTTCCTCATGGTTGTTTTTTCCCATTTGTTCTGATTTTTCTTTTATAACATGACAAATATGGAAATATGTTTAAAGTGATTGTATACATATAAACTATATTAGATTGCTTGCCATCTTGGGGAGGGGAAAGATAAGGGAGGAGGGAGAAAATATTTGAAACTCAAAATCTTACAAAAATTAATGTTTAAAATTATCTTTACATGTATTCAGAAAAATGAAATACCAATAAAGAAAAAAACAAAAATTTAAAAGGCATGAAAATGTAACACATAGTTTATTTTACCCTCAAAAAACTTTTTTTTTGGTAGACTCAATAATAAAATTGAATATTTACTAAAGATCTTTCCTGACACTTCTCTTTCTTCTGAAATTTCTTTGTAAATGCTATATAGAATTTGAATTTGCATATATATGCATGTGTATTTATATATATGTGTGTGTGTGTGTGTGTATAGTTATGATGTTTTCCTCCAAGTGAATATAAGTTTCTTCAGTAAAGGAAATTTTTGTATTGCAAGCTCTTTCTACAAAGTCTTACATATAGCAGAATGCCTAACAAAATGCATATTGAATTAAGTAGGGAGGGACATATTTTAAGTACATGAAGGCATATATTTAAGCTCCTTTTTTTTTTTTTTTTTTTTAAAGCTCCTTTTAATGCTTTAGGACAGAGAGACACTAGCTTTGCCTTTTTCAGTTTATATATCTGGTTTCATTTTTGTTTTTTTAATATAGTCTTTCTGGATGGAGGTTTATCTGTGCACTAATATTTCTGAGAAAAGTAGAAAAATCACAGTACCACATAGTTTTTTAGAAGACTTTTGGGTTGAGTTGTTTTGAGGTTAGTTTGTTTTTTTAGGTTTGTTTGGGAATTTTTTGGCTCTCATATTCATTATTTCATTTGATCTCCTCAGCTACCCTATGAGAGAGACAAAGATGTTTTGAGCCCAACTTTACTGAAAAGGAAATTGAGACACAGTGGGGTTCAGGGACTGAAGGTTGCACTTTAAGTAAACAAGATAAATAGAATCAGAAAAGGTTTCTTGACTCAGAGCCAGGACTGGGATGGGCAAGGCAGACAACTTCCCAAGGTGGCAACACAGGGAGATTCAAAGAGAGAACATTTTAATATTGATTTTCATAAATGCTCATAAAAAAGCCTAGAGGAAGACATTAAGCATATTAAATAGATTTTTTTACAAAAGATTTATGGAAATATATGGAGAAGAAGACAAAAATTATACAGGATGAAGGGGGCATAGATAGGTTAGTGATTAGCACCTATGGAAAAAGCAATGAGATCACAAGTCCATTGAAGTATTTGGAAAGTTACATAATTCTAATGTCAGTAGTCTCTGTTTTTTATGCCCATAACCCATAAGAAGTCAAATTTCAGGTATTTTAATGAAATCTTTCTTTAAGATACTGACACATGTACAGTTTTAAAATCCTACCAAAGGGTCGTGGAAGTGTTCAATGCTGCCTCTGCTATTCCACACTGTCAGAGTACAATGTCTATGCAGAAGGATCATGACAGTTTTGATGGACAATAAATATCTTTAAAAACACCAAGATCCCAATGCTCTTCCACTATATGGTACATCTCAAATGGTAATTATTATTCTAGAAATATAAGATCATTCTGTGGCTCCAGAACACTCACTTGCTTATATTGTCATAATTATCTGATTTTCAGATAATTAAAGAGAAACAAATACTAACTTCCTCAAGGGTATTTGAGGTACTATATATGTGATAAACACCCATCTGTATATTTTATTTCTTTGGCACTTATATGTATATGTACACGTGATCACACATGTCATATATGTGCACATATGTGTTTCATGTATACATATATTATTTCTTTGTTACTTACAAATAGTCTAGCCTTGTCAAATAAATTTCCTGGGCCTCTACTTCCTCATCTGTAAAATAAAAAAGTTGAGCTAGATTTGATTCTTTCCAGTTCTAAAATTCTGTAATCGGTGATGAAATTTCATTATGATAAATGCAAAATCCATCACTTAGGCAAAAAAACCATTAATCGCACATGTACAAGAGTGTCATGTGCAAGGAAAAGCTAGTAGGCTAGTAATGTTGCTGCATCTTATAGTATGTGGGAGTGGGGTAGGGAATATACTATCTAAATAGTCTGAAAAGGTAGAAAGGAGATGGGTTGGGAAGTACTTTAAAAAAAAAACACAACAGAATTTTATATTTGAGTATGAAGGTGATAGGGAATTATTGGATTTTATTGAGTTCAGTCCTAAACTTTAGGATGCTCTTTTTGGCAGGTGAATGGAGGATGGGTGAAGCTGGGAGAGTCTTGAGGCAGAGAGATCAACCAGAAAGTTGTTGCAATAAGCCAAGCATGAGGTAATGAAGACCTATACCAGGGAGCAGAGCTGTTATGTGTGAAAAGAAATGTATGTGAGAGAGGTTGTGAATGTAGCAATGACAGTGTTAGGCAACTGGCTGGACATGTGAAGTGAATACAAGTAAAGCTCTAAGGATGACTTGGAGTTATAAGCGTTATTGGGAGGGTGGTGATACCTTTGACAATAATAATGATAATAATAATAATGAAGCTGGGGAGGGTGGTGGATTGGGGAGGAATGATAATGAATGCTTTTCTAAACATGTTGACTTTGAGTTCTCTATGGGACATCCAGTTTGATGTTCAATAGGCAGTTGATGATTGAGTGAGACATAAGGTCGGGAGAAAGATTAAGGCTGGATAAACAGATCTGAGGATCATCTACGAAGAATGATCACTGAACTTATGGAAGTTAATGAGATCAACAAGTAAGAAAGAATGGGGAGATGAAGAGAAGAGCCTTGAACAACACTCACGGGTAATGAAAATGGCCTGACTGGAAGAGCCAGCAAAGACACAGAAGGAATAGTTAGTTAGATGAGAGAACCATGAGGGTACCTCCATGTCAGGTGCTCTGTGTACAAAGCACAATTACACAGTAGATATCTATACACACACATACACATATTGTACATATATAGTAGTAACTCTATATAGATAAATGTACTAAATATATATAGTAGATAAATACTATATATTATGTAGACCGTGTTATATATAGCAATATCTATATATAGTTTGATATAGACTATATATATAACATAATATATAATCTATAATTTTAATATAATTTATTGATGTATTGTTATATGTAATCAATTTCTATAATTGTATATTGTTATATGTACAGTACCTATTGATCTCTATATGGATAATATTTATGATATGGTATGTATATATATATATGTGTGTGTGTTATATGTACTATATATGTACAACTACTATACATATGTATCTACTTGTATTATATTTGAATGTCAGTGTGCAATACAATGGAACTGTGCTTTGTGTATACACAAAGCACCTGACATGGAGGTACCAACATGATTCTGTCACATAACTGTTCCTTCTATATAGAGATAGAACCACTATATATTATGTGCGTGTGTGTGTGTGTGTGTGTGTGTGTGTGTGTGAAGAGACAAAGGAGAGAGAAAGAGAAATGGAGAGAAAGACACAGATTCACACACAGAGAAATAGAGACAGAAAGACAGAGAGAGACAGAGACAGACAAAGACACACACAGAGAGAAATAGAGACAGAGACAGAGAGAGAGAGAAAGGAAGAAGAGAGAGAGAGGGAGGGAGAGAGGGATAAAGTACTGGTAAAAATACAGGCAGGTCTATCAGTTCTTTTATTCCCCCCTCTCCAATTTTTTGTGGGCTAAGCTACTTCTTCTTAGTATCTGACTCTCTAGCTAGTCCCTCAGCTCCCCTCCCCTTGAAGGAATGATTTCATTTCAAAAATCAGATCCATGGTAGGGACAGACATCAGGCTCAGTGCTAGCCAGTTTCCCACATTGTCACTGACTCTTTTTAATACATAGGGAAACACTAGTGAATATTTTCTCTCTACTCTGAGAAGTTGTAAAAATAAACCAATAACTTTCTTCTTTGATTATGAATCTTCTCATGGAAATCTTCCTCTGGCAGACCCAGCACTTTTAAATCCCTCTCCCTTCCTGGATCACTCCTGATCACCTCCTTCAATGGTTCATTCAAGCATTAGTCCTTACAATTTAGCAGTTCAATTAATTAAGGATTTTATAACAATTAATTTTAAATAAAAATTTAAATACAAGGATAAATACTGAATTTTCAAATCATCAAACATTTATTAACAGACTATGAGTGAAAAACATCATTCCAAACACAAACATTAGCTAAGTCATAGTCTCTACACTTGTTGCCTCCAATTTAACTGGCTGCTTACCCTGGCTGTTTCTGACCTCACTTGAAATTGTTTTCTTCAAAGTTACCAATGATGATTATATTTTTAAAAAAAGTTTTACTGATGCATTTTGTCAATTTTGTCACTGTCATTTATGGAAGGGGTGAGACAATGTGGGCAGTGAGATGGCACAGTGAATAGAGTGCTGACCCTGGAATCAGAAAGGGTCATCTTCTTGAGTTCAAAGCTATCCTCATATGCTTACTATGTGATTCTGGGCAAGTCACTTAACCCTGTTTGCTCAGTTTCCTTACCTGTAAAATGAGCTAGAGAAGGAAATGGTAGACTACTTTAGTATCTCCTCCAAGAAAACTTCAAATGGGGTGACTAAGAGTCCAATATGATTAAAAAACAATTCAACACAAATCTGACAATGTATTCTTTTCTGTATTCTAGCTTTTGCTTCTTTTATACTAGTTTTCCATAACTCTGATGAGAACAAATTTATGTTTTATTATTTATTCTCCAGGATGGATACAGAAATAAAGTGAAACAAAACAGTTTCTGCTTTTATGACAGTTGACAGGAGAAATAAGCCACTTGTGAACACAAAAGTAAGTATGAAAAACATAAAAATCAATGCAAAGTAATTTCATGATGTACGTGTGGGAGGAGGTATGTGTGGTATGTGGGAAAGGGCTCATGTCAAAGGTGGCAGCAGTTCCCTATAGTAATGAAGCACAGATCCAGTGTGTGTGTGTATGTGTGTGTGTGTGTGTGTGTGTGTGTGTGTGTGTGTGTGTGTTGCAGGCTCTGACCTCCATCCTAATTCATGCTGGTCTAGCAGGTTGTGTCTCCAGGGTCCACTATTCCCTCTCTACTTGAACTCTAGGGTTAATCCTGAAGGTTTGGGATTTCTAATACTATTACTTATAAGCCCACAACTGATATATTCTCTCAGTATCATTTAACTATTAACTAGTGAACATCTCCCCAAAATTAATAATTCTAATAAAATCAATTAACTTTTACAATGGGATATTTATTTAGAAACCATAGATCAAAATATATAAAACATTTACCTCCCTCCCCCAAAGCTCTCCAAAACATGATCTTTACTCTTCTCTCTACAGTTGATCCCTGGGGATTTATAGTAGTTGATATACAACCTTCCCTTTGTCCCTCGGTACAGGATGTACACTCCCTCTTGCTTATACATAAGATCCTCTGGGGAAAGTGAGCTCAAGATTGAAGCACAAAGATACTTAGAAAGGCAGGTGAAGGGAGCAGGTATGGATGGCCCACCTCCTGGCCCCAGCCATGCTTTTTTCCATCAAGGAGCCCCCTATCAAGTGTATTTCTGGGATAAGGCATAGTTGATTCTCTGTTTAGTTCCCAAAGGTTGTCCTCTAGCTGGGTTGAGTCAAGCATATTTCTCCTTAGAGCTAGGGTTATGAAGGGCTTTAAAATCCATCCTGAAGTCATTAAGGAATCACAAGTATTTGTTGACAATGAGGTGATTCAGGATAGTTCCAATAAACTTGAGATAGAGAGAACCATCTGCATACAGAGAAAGAAAGGTGGAAACTGAGCGTGGATCACAATATAGTATTTTCCCCTTTTTTGTTGTTGTTTGCTTGTTTTTTATTTTCTTTATCATTTTCCCCAAATCCTTTTGATCTGACTTTTCTTATGATAAATGTGGAAATATGTACGGAAGAATTGCATTGTTTAACCTATATTTAACCTTGCTGTCTAAGGGAGAGGGGAGGACAGGAAGAAGGGAGAAAAATTTGGAACACAAAGTTTTGCAAAGGTGACTATCTGTGCATATATTTTGAAAATAAAGAGCTATTATTTAATCAATTAATTAATAAAAATAAATTGCAAGTATTTGTTGAATGAGGATGAGGTGAGACTTTGGAAGATCACTCTGACAGGTGAGTGGAGGATGGGTTGGAATAGGGAAAGATGAGTCAGGAGACTCACCTTAGAGGATATTACAATAGGGCACGAAGTAATGGGGTATGCACCAAAATGGTTCCAGTAACAGGAGAGAGAAGGGAGTGAAGGGGCAGGGCAGGAAGATGCTAACAAAGGTTGTAATTAGATAAGGCTGGACTTAATAACTGATTAGATAGGAGGAATGAGAGTGTCAAGGAGTCATGAATGATACCTAGAGAGTGAGCCTGAGTGATTGGAATGATGCTCATAGCCTAGACATAAGGAAGTTGAGAAGAGAGTATGAGGCAGCTAGATTGCACAACAACAGAGCCTGGAATCAGAAATCTATTTGCTTCATGACAAAAAGTCTTTTGAATGGGTTGCTGAGCCATAACTGATTGGCTTTTTGTTTGGGTTTTTTTTGAGGCTGGGGTTAAGTGACTTGCCCAGGGTCACACAGCTGGGAAGTGTTAAGTGTCTGAGACCAGATTTGAACTCAGGTCCTCCTGAATTCAGGGCTTGTGCTCTATCCACTGTGCCACCTAGCTGTCCCAGCTGAGCCATAACTGAATATGCATATAAAAGGTTTGACTGTTGAGTTTTTCCCTCTCTTCCCTGAAGAAATGATAGGTCTCCAGCACTAAGATTTCTTTTGACCTCCATTTCCAACTACTTCCCACTGTAGCTGAGTTTGGAGTAAGGAAAATCTAAATTCATATCTGACCTCACAATGCCTATCAGCCTCAGTTTCTTCAACTGCAAAATGGGGGAAATAATAACATTTACCTCCCAAAATTGTTCAAATCCAGCCTCAGATACTTGACAACACTTACTAGCTGTGTGACTCTGGGTAAGTCATAATCCCAATTGCCTTTAAAAAAAAAAAAGATGGCGGTGTTTGGAGAAAAATTTTAAAAGTTCATTCTGGAACATGTTCAGTTTGAGATATCCATGAAACTTCATTCAAGATGTCAAAAGAAAAGAAAGAAGGAAATAAGCATTTGTCGAGCTCCTACCTCATATCAAGAACCCCATTGCTAAGGGCTCTACAAATATTATCTCACTTGATCCTCACAACTATTGTGGAAGATCATAACATAGGATATCATAAATACTTGTGATGCCTCAATACCTTCAGAATGGATTTTTAAAGCCTTTCATAGCACACACGCATATTTTTTTGCATGTGTTTGTGTATATAAACTTCCTCCATGTCTTCTTCCCATCCCATTGTTGAATGATTCTTCTAGTTCACAATTTCAGATAGAACCTCAGCCATTTGTCACTTCATTCTCAACTCTTCAACATTCTCTTTCTCCTTGCATCCCCATGGGCACCCTACTTTCCCCCTCACACCAGCCCAATGTAAGAACCACAAACTAGGATCAAATCCATTGTTCCATGGCTCTATCCGCCAAGTCTCTAAAAAAGGATCAGCTCCTGAACTACCCTTTATATGTTATTATTCCCACTAAACATAATCTCTTTGAAGGCAGGAACTGTCTTTGCTATTTATGTCTATCCCCAGCACTCAGAAAAAAAAAAACATTTAATTAATAAATGCTTTTTTATTCATTCATCTATTCTTTCATATATAAAAGTCATCTACTCTAAGCGCCTCATTTTGTTGCTGTTCACTTTTGTCTGATTCTCTGTCACCCCATCCATCAATACCGTCCATGGGGTTTTCATGGCAAAGACACTGAAGTGGTTTGTCATTTCCTTGTCCAGTGGTTTAAAACAGAGAGAAGTGGCTGAGGCTATGTGTGAAGCCAGGTCTTTTTTGACTCTAGGTGCAGCTCTCTTTCCCCTGAGCCATCTTTTGGATTCATTTTGTAAATGACAAAATTAAAACCAAATGAATTAACGGGTAACACTCGGGTAACAAACAACTAAATGAGAATTCAACCCTAAGCCCTCTGACTCAAGATGCAGTATTCTTTCCATTAAGATGCATTGCTTAACTCCTAGCAGAATAAATCGCCTCTCAGGTGACCAGCATGAAACTCTCCCCCCAAATTGGAGCCATCCTAAGAAATGGCTGCTGGGAAGGATGCTCTGGCTGTTGCCTAGAATTTCTTGAAGAGGTTTGCTTGGGGCTTCCTCATGACTCGATTTTGGTATCGTATAGTGAATCTCAGCTTGGCTTACCTTTCCCACAGCCTTTCTCTGAAGAATACAGACAGATGGCTAATTATCATAGGGAGTCAAGCTGGCGTGGAGAGCTGGGTGCAGACCCAGGGGTACCCAAGCCAAGCTGCGGTCTCTCAGCACGCACAGACAGCTTTCGGCTTTGCCCAGACACTCACTGTGACTGACCTTTCCAAAAGGAAGCTGCTTGGTGTCATCGCTTGGAACAGATGGTCACAAGAAGAGTGGAAGAAGGAAACCCCAGCACAGCTGCAGTGCCCCTTCCCCAACCTCCAGGCCAACAGCCTTCTGGCTTAGCGATGAGATCATTATCTTCCTTACCCATCTTTTGTTTGCTTCTTGTTCTCAGGGCAAAGGCAAGAACCTGCCTAGTTTTCTCTTCCATGGGGAAATCTTGCATCTAGTCTGATTTCTCCCTAGGACAAGCACTTTGCAAAAATCATCCCAAACCCAAGCATTGCATTGAAACAAGAGTCAGTGCTGGTAAAATTGCATGGTCCAGGCAGCCAGGATGGATGAAGACTTTCAGGGGAAAACCCATGGGAGCAGATTCCAGAATGAGGCAACAAGGCAACATGAATCTACAAAACAAAAAAAAACAAAAACAAAAACAAACAAACAAACAAAAAAAACCACTGGAGTGGGTTTTAGGCAGTTAATTTCAATCTCAGTTTTATGATTAAATAGATGAGTGACATAGGGTCGTCATGCTTCTTTGGCTTCCATTTTCTCATCTATAACATAATTAGATTGAATCAAAGGAAACTTTCTAGCTCCAATTGTCTGAATCAATAAATTGTTTATTCAAGGAATGTTCCCAAGGAAAGGCAATTTTTGTATCTGGAACAAGAAAAAAAAAAAAAAAAAAAAAAAGGAAGAGGGGCAGCTAGGTGGTATAGGAGATAGGACACCAGCCCTGAGTTAAAATCCGGTGTCAGACACGTAAAACTTCCTAGCTGTGTGACCCTGGGCAAGTCACTTAACCCCTCAATTGCCTCAGGGAATAAAATTTTAAAGAATAAAAGGAAGAAACTGTGCCTGAGGTAGCTGGGGGCAAAAGCAAAATGCTGCCTCAACGGCTAGGTGGGCAGTAGGGAGCAGGTAGGCAGACCAGAGAAGAGCTGAACTGGCAGGAGCTACCAGCAGTTGCTTTCTTTTTAAATTTATTTTTAATTTTTAAAATTAATTTAAATTAATTTTATTTATTTTAAGTAATAATTTCTGAGAAGCTCGGTTATATTATGCTGTTAAAGGCTGCATGTATAGTCCAAGAACCTCCTAAATATCAGCACCTCTAACATCTCACCCCTTTCACAGCTTTGTGGAGAATTCTTCTAGATAATATAATTGGGTGTCCTTGCAGATCAAAGTTAAGAACTCTCCCTCTCTCTAATAAAATTAAATAGTTCAGATTTTTTTAGACAGTGCTCAACAGCGGCACTATATTTTCACACATTAATAAACACATTCATTCTAGGATTACTTGGGTGTCTGTGAGTGTTGTTGTTCCCAACAAATTATTAGTATTTACAGACTACTTGTATTTTTTTTCAGGTAAAAAAAATCCATATGAATGGATTATGGTATTCTCAGGAAATCACTTTTCATCTGGCACTCTATTTCAGAACCATGACACTCTTTAAGAGCCCTGTGAAGCTTCAGTTCTTGGCTCACAAGTGAATAGCTGGATTGGACATTCATCCCATTCCACTCAAATCTAGCTGACAATGCAATGAAACCAAGAGGGGTGCCCATTGCTTGGGGTAAAAAGTTTTCTCACCCTCCCCCATCATAGTAGCTCCTTCATAAATGTTTGTTGTTATTGCATAAATGCAGTCCTCCAGCCTGACGCTTCTGGGCACTCCATCCTCAAAGTGAAAATATTCAGTCATATATTTAGAGAAGTAGTCCCAAAGTGGAGTCCATGGCCTCCTGGGGGACAGTGTCAAGCACAACTTTTCTGTATCAGTGTCCCAATTTTTCTACATTCCCTCCAACATTCATCATTATCTTTTTTCCTTTCATTTTAGCCAATAAGCAAGGTGTGGGGTGGTATCTCAGAGTTGTCTTAATTTGCATTTATCTAATTAATAGTGATTGAGAGCATTTTTTCATATTATACTGCCTTATTTTTGCAAGACAGAGGAGGTAAATTTTCTTATCTTGTCTTTGGGGCCATACTTTGCAAATATGATTTACAGAGAATTAATTTTCTTTTCTTTGTTCTTTCTATGTACATAGTTATAGTCATTGTATGAATTTTTTCTTGATTGTTCTTACTTTACTCTGTATCATTTCATACAACTTTTCCTGTACTTCTCTAAATTATGTTCAATATTCCATATGCAACATAATACTCAAATCCAATTCATGTGTAAGTCAACATACCACTCATGATGTCATTGATTTTCTTTGAAAATGAGGACTATAACTTAAATGTCAAGTGACAGCTATTTAATTTTTTTAAAAATTTGAAACTCCAAGTAATCCAGTAAAGACAGAAAAAAGATAGCAAGGAGGTTAAGCATTGCCCTCTTCAGGTTCTCACACATATTTGTAAAGACAAGTAGACTTGCATATCATGCTGAGTATGCTTGCAGACAATATTGATAAATTGTTCTGTTTTGTTCAACTGCATTATTTTTTCTCTTTAAAACTTTTTTTTTACAAGTATAAAACTCCTTTTGACAAAGTTATGTTGCAAGGAGCACTAAGTTACTAAAGACCCTAGGAATTTTCTCTCTTTATTATTTGGGAAGATTGCAGAGCATTGGGTGGAAGGCAGTTTTTTGTTTTTGTGTTTGTTTTTTTTTAAACTCTCAAGAGCAAAAAAAAATTAATTTAAAAAAATAAAAAATTAAAATTAAAAAAAAAAACTCAAGGGCATACACGTGCAGAAGAGAGGGTAGGCAACCTCCCTATCCCCATTCCCAAACCAGTGGGACAGCAGTAGATAGCAAAGGTGACATCAGTAGTTCCCCTTCTTAAACTAATGCCTCCAGGGATTTTGGAAAGATGAAAGCTAAAGAGACAAACAGAAATATATGATTTTTTTAAAAACAAGGATGTTAGCTCTACCAGCTGGAACGTTGAATTTTAAAAATTGCATTGTGGTTATGTAGGAGAACAAACCAGTACCCCTTACCCCCTTCCTTTGTCTTATTTCAGTTGGGAGCCTCTAGCACCATTTCTGAGTGTATTCTTTTATACTGTAAAAACCTCTCTGATCTAACCTTACTTCTCATAGATATCTGTAGTTGATCCCATCTTTGCATCTCCTTGAGTATCTTTGCTTGTGCCCAGGGCAGCTCTGGAATTACACAAGAATCATCTTTTTTAGAGAATTTCTTCTCTCTTAAGGCAGGTAGATGGTGCAGTGGATAGAAAACTAAGCCTAACATCAGGGGGACCTGAGTTCAGTAGCTCTGTGACCTCAAGTCACTTAGCCCCAATTGCCTCTCAAAAAAAATTCCTCTCTCTAATTGAAGATATTCAGTCATTTTTATTTGTCCCCAAATCCTTGTGACCCCATTTGGGGTTTTCTTGGCAAAGATACTGGAGTGGTTTTCCATTTCCTTTTGTAGTTTATTTTACAGAAGAATATACTGAGGCAAATAGAGTTGAAAGACTTGCTCAAGATTACATAGTAAGTGTTTGAGACCAGATTTAAGCTCACAAAAACTTCTGCCTGACTCCAGGTCCCACGTTCTGTTCACTGTATCCCTAGCTTCCCTTGGCTGAAAATATAGTCATAACCCAACCATTTCTATGTTTCAGGATCATATTTCTGTAATGGGGCTTTAGTGTCTACCCAGATTATCTAAAATAGAGGCAATCGTGCGCATTTATCAGGGACCTACTCATGAAAAAAGACATAGTGTTCCCCACACTGGTGGGAGCAATCTCTTTCTACTGGTTATCTCTTTAAAGCTCCCATGTTGGATTAGCCTACCATCTCTTTCTGGTGATCCCCAGGGATAAAGCTCTTGATCACACAGACACGTGTAAATTGAATGAGAAAATCCTTCTTTCCTGTGACCCTGAGAAATAGGCTTGGGATTTGGGGTGTTTTAGGTTGTTCATTTTGATTCTAGCAGCAGGGATAGAGTGCCAGACATGAAATTTGAGCCATGGGGATCATGGAACCAGGATTCTAGGTCTAGTTTTGTTGCCAGGAAGCCTAAGAAATCAAAGTACTGTAAGGGAGCCCAAGGGGTCTTTGGACCTAGAACATATTGGGGCTAATACTATAAAGGAACTAAGTTAAATTTTAAATATAATCCCCTTTTCCCTGTGATTATATATAGATGGGGAGCTGAGAGGGGAGCAGCCAAGGAGCTGGGTAGAGAGTGTACAGGACCTGGAATGGAGAAGACATCTTCCTGAGTTCAAATCTAGCCTCAGACACTTACTAGTTATATAATCCTGGGCAAGTATTAACTCTCTTTGCCTTAGTTTACTCATCTATAAAAATGAACTGAAGAAGGAAATGGCAAAACATTCCAGCATCTCTGTCAAGAAAACTCCATATAGGGTCATGAAGGGTCAGATATAAATGAAAAAATGATTAAACAACAATGGAAGAGTTGGGGATTCATGTTTTTGGTTCCCGTTATACCTTTGAAGTAAATTTTCTTTTATAAAAGTGGATCTGAATGTTAAGGTACCAAGATGCATGGGCCCCTAAAATTGAGGAATACAATCAATTGGAGCTTGAGCCAATGATAGAGATGAGAAACCTCCTCCCCTTCACAACATCTCTTATGGTACCAGAGAACCCTAGAGAAGGGATGAAATGTCACACACTGCACATTCAGGAGTGGGAGGCCAGAGGAATCAATGTCATCCTTCTAACGGCAGAATTACCACAAGCCTTGGCATTTCATCCTGCCCCCATCAGACCATGGGCCTAATCTATTGTGACACCTAGTGTTATATGAGGGCTATCTCCATGAATACAGAAGGGAGAAAAATCTATTCAGAAATGACAATGACATAAAAACATAAACTGTCAATAAAAATAAGATTTTAAAAATAAAGACACAAATAGTGAACAGACTACATTTTTGGACATAAGCAATGAGGATTTTTTGCTTGACTATACATAATTGTTCTAAGAGTTTTTTATTTTAAATGGTTCAATGGGGAGAATGAGAGGAAGAAAAATTAATTATTATATAATAACTAATGATTAGTTATTATATTTAACATGTATTAGACTACCTGCCATATAGGGGAGGGGGGAGGGAAAGAAGGGAGAAATTTGGAACAGAAAATTTTGCAAAGGTCAATGTTAAAAAATTATCCATGCATATGTTTTGTAAATAAAAAGCTTTAATAAAAAAAGTAAAATTTAAAAAATGTTAGTAATTAATTAAAATTAATTTTTATGACTATCTAATACCTCAGTGTGATGGTGTAAAGAAGTTTAATTCGTCTTTTCTGGGGGCAGAGCAAATGGGGTAGAGGAGGGGGTCATAAAAAGGGGAGACAGGAGACTTCAGTCCAATTTTGTCGACATAGCTATTGTGTGATGGCCAGTCCTGCGTGCAGTGACTTAGTATGTCTCAAAGTGTATCATCCTTCAAAGTCAGACTCAATGCTAGCCAAACTGAGCGCCAGGTGGTGGACCTGGAGTCGGCCCTGGGTGTGCTGTGCCATGTATAATGTCACAGAATCACTAGTTGGGGTTAATCAAATATAGAACTTAGCCCAGCCCCATTAAATCTCACCACAATTGTGGCATTAATCAGCCTTTTATCAGCTTGGTGCTCTGACCTAAGAACAGTCCTTTTGTCTGCTGTATATAAGAAACAATGGGAGGGCTAGGATGCAGGGCACAACTAGCTAATTGTCTACTAACAACATGTCATTCAAGGCCAGGGAAGAAGAAAGGCTGTAGCAGCAGCATGAATCTACAAAAGTGCCTACTGTTCCCAGTCGTGGCCTCCAGTGTTTAAATTCAGGCCACATTCCCACTGGAGCTCCCCAGATATGGGAGGAGGAGAACAAAAGGACTCCAGTGTGGTCTGTGTAAATCCCATCTGACTCCAGCTCTCAGCGGGATATTCATAAAGGCCAACTGCTAAAACTGAATGAGGAACAAAAAGTGAGAGAAAAATTGTCCTGGACTCGTTTTCCTGAGGGAAGCCCAGCTCTCCCATTGAGAAGAGTTCTGTTGGGTCTGCGGTGGGGAAACAAAGGGCTGGGACGCCACCTTCCAACCTTATAGTGACTTTCCCTATTAGACTTCCTCTGACCTCACAAGGAACTCTGAGCTGCGTTTCTCACCGCATCCGTGGCCCAGGTATTCATCCCCCTTTCTTGGAAGAGACCTCTAACTGTATATTCAGACTCAGGTCCATTTATTATAGAGAATCTGACCATAAAGGCAGGGGAGCATGTCTTTCTCAAACTTGTGGATTCATCATCCTGGAGTTTCAGAGAAAATCACTTATACACTGTTCAGCTTTGGCCCATATCTAGGGTCGAACAGGATTCCTTCTAGGCAAGTCTATCCGATATAGGACAGCTATTTACTTCTTCACAAAAGAAATGTCTTAAACACATAAGACTTATAAACACATTAACAATTTTTAAATTATTTTTTATTATTATATATTTTTATAATATTATCCCTTGTATTCATTTTTCCAGATTATCCCCCCCTCCCTCTACTACCTCCCCCCGATGACAGGCAATTGCATACATTTTACACACATTAACAAATTTAAAATATAAATCATAATACATCATCTCCAGACTCCTCTGAGACGCTTGTGTGACTATTAAACAATTATTTCACATTCATAGAGTTATAAGATCATAGATCTAGAGAATTATAAGGATTAAGATATATATATATATGTATATATATATATATATAGTTATTCATGTAGTCCTGTATATATATATATACATGAATAACAATTCAAGGTCCACATCTTCTAATCAATTGCAATTTATCTTCTTGGGAGTGATCAGGTCCTCTGGCATAAGTGTAGTTTCTTTTTTTAAATTATTTTTTTTCAGTCAGAAAAAAGCTACCTTCTCTTTCTTCTATTCCCTCCCACTTGGAAAAAATCAAAATCCCTGCCATAATCATTATAAGTTAATTGCTGTGTGGTTGTGTCTAAAAAAAGAGAGATGTTTCATTTCAGGTATATAGCATGTTTCAACATTAGTCCTCTGCAATCATGATTAGTCATTACATTGATCAGAGTTCCTAAATCTTTCAAAGTTAATTAGTTTTAAAATATTTTCTTTATAAAAATTTCTCTTCTGGTCTTGTCTACTTCACTCTGCATCAGTCAGATAAGTTTTCTCTGAATCCATCCCCTCATCTCTTTTTATAGCAAAACAGTATTCAATCATATTTACATACTTTAAGTTAGTCAACCATTCCCTATATAATGGATGTCCTCTGGTTTCCAGTTTTTTGCCATTATAAAAAAGAGCTGTAAATAAAATGTCAGTCACTCCCTCTTTCCTCTTGTTTATGGATTCTTCTACTTGTGCACCCCAATTATAAGACAGAATTTTCCTAATTTTCCTCTCCTGTTACCCTCCCAACTCAGTGAATTCTTTTTTCCCTCCCTTTCCATTCTTCCCTTCAGATCAGTTCAATAGTATTTTATTTTTCCAAATACATATAAAGTTTTCAACATTCACTTCTCCCTCTTTTTCTCCCTCCCTCTTTTACCTCCTCCTTCCCTAAGATAACAAGCAAGCAAGCTGGGATGGGTTAAATGTATGCAATCCTTTTAAACAAGTTTCCATATTTGTCATATTGTACAAGAAAAATCAAACTAAAAGGGGAAAAAACATGAAAAAGGAAAAAAGAAAACAAAAAAGGTGAAAATACTATTCTTTGATCCATATTCAGTCTCCAGAGTTCTCTCTCTGGATGGGATTGGCATTTTCCATTCCAAGTATATTGGAATTGCCTTCAATCTCTACTTTGTTGAGAAGAGTCAAGTCCATCACAGTTGATCATTACCTAATTTTGTGTTACTGTGTACAATATTCTCTAGTTCTGCCCACTTCATTCAGCATCACTTCATGCAAGTCTTTCCAGGCTTTTCATTTCATCATTTCTTATAGAATAATAATATTCCATTACTTTTATATACCATAACTTATTCAACCATTCCCCAGCTGATGGGTATCCATTAAATTTCCAGTTCCTTGCCACTACAGAAGAGCTGCTGCAAACATTTTTACATGTGAGTCCCTTTTGCTCTTTTTTATGTCTTTGGAATACAGACCCAGAAGTGAGATTGCACAGCAATATAATTCCCAGACCTTTGATCTAATTAGACTCCCTCTATTATATTTGATAATTATATAATTCAAAGGGGACAAATGTATTATCCCCTCCACATTAAATTAAAAACAATTTAATTTTGTTTAAAGTCTCTTGTGATTATTCATTTACATTCACCTTTTTATGTTTCCCTTAAATCCTACATTTATTTACACATCATAGTTTCTGGTAGTTCTGGTGTTTCCATTAAAAAGGTTTGGAATTTCTCCATTTCATAAAATGTTTATTTTTACTTCCTGCAGAATTATACTCAGTTTTTCTGGGTAAGTTATTCTTGGTTTTAAGGCTATAATCTTTGCCTTTTGGAATATTGTATTCCAATTTCTTTAATCCTTCAAAGTGTTGGCTGCTAAATCTTGTATAATACTTACTGTGGTTTCTTGGTACTTGGATTTATTTTCTTTCTGGTTGCTAATAATATTTTTTAACCTAGTGGTTCTAGATATTAACTATGATGTTTGTTTGTTTTTTAGGTAGTTGGTGGGTTCTATTTCTTCTTTGCCTTCTGGTTCTAGGTTTGTGAAGTTTTCTTTTGTGATTTTTAAAAAAAAAATACATTTTTAGGTTCTTTTCTTGGTCATTACCTTCAAGTACTACAATTAAGTTATATTGGATCCATTCCAATTTTCATGAGCAAAGTTTTATACTTTTTCTGTCAGAGTATTAATTCTCTTTATAATTCTTTCCTTCATATCTCTCATTTATTTTCCAATTTTTTCTTTAGTATGCTAATTTTACTCTTTTTAAAAATGTACTTCATTTTTTCCAGAACTTCTAGTTAAATATGTGACAAGCTATATTTTTCTTTGAATTTTCCTTATACATTTTTGTAGTCTTCTTTGAGGTGTGTGTCTTGAGCATCCCTGTCACCATAAAAGTCTTTAATAGTTTATTTTTTTGTTTGTTTGTTAGTTCTTTCAGTCTATTTTCTAATTTCAGACTTTACATTATGTTCAGACTGCATACTTCTGCAGGGGATGTCCAAGATTTTCCTGTTGCTGATTTCTTGGAGTACTGACATTGTATTGTTCTAAGATCTCAGCAGTTCAGAGTGCTGGAATTACCGGATTCCTTTTGATCTGGTATTCCTGCCTGGTGTCTAGTGACTTCAGAATGGGGTAGAAGTTGGAACTGAGACCTTGTTCTGCTCTTGAATTCCAAGCCACACATATGCTGCTTGCTTTTGAACTTGTTTCTTGTTCAATATAGCATGTGGGCTACATTCATTCTTCACCCTGGAATGCACAGCTCTCCACCTCTCTCAGCTTTAGCTCTGTGACCTGTCCTTAGATAGAAAGTGACTGTGCTGTCAGTAGCCACTGTTTTAGCATCCTGCATTCTGCTCCAGTATGGATTTGGGACCTCCATTGCCTTTGGGTATGTCCATGGTCTTCTTTCAGTCCTTATAAACTTAAATGATCCATGCGATACTCCTATGCCAACCTTTTTTCCACTGTTCTCAGATATCTTTGCCTGTGTCCCTATACAAACTTGAGCTGGAAAAATGATTCACTATGACTTTTTCTTGGATTTCCCCATCAGAATTTGTTCTTGTTCATTTTCTTTTTTTTAATATTAATTTTATAATTATAACATTTTTGACAGTGCATATGCATAGGTAATTTTTTACATTATCCCTTGTACTCCCTTCTGTTCCGAATTTTCCCCTCCTTCCCTCCACCCCCTCCCCTAGATGGCAGGCATTCCCATACATATTAAATATCTTATAGTATATCCTAGGTACAATATATATATGCAGAACCGAATTTTGTTGTTGTTGCTGTTGCTGCTGCAAAGGAAGAATTGGATTCAAAAGGTAAAAATAACCTGGGAAGAAAAACAAAAAATGCAAACAGTTTACACTCATTTCCCAGTGTTCCTTCTCTGGGTGTAGCTGATTCTGTCCATCATTGATCAACTGGAACTGAATTAGATCTTCTCTTTGTTGAAGATATCCACATCCTCATACAATATCGTTGTTGAAGTGTATAATGATCTCCTAGTTCTGCTCATTTCACTCAGCATCAGTTGATGTAAGTCTCTCCTCTGGTTCATTTTTCTAGATCTGTTTGGAGGTTATCTTTAAGATATCTTCTGTCCACTTCACTACTTCATCACTATTCTCAAATATACTTATCATGCAATGATTGTATCATTGCATTTTATTTACTAAAGCATAAATCTACTTACAATTTACATCAGTAGCTAAAGTACTCATAATGCACAAAATCATGGCTCTTAGTTGGACTGGATTTATTGGGATTTTTGCCTTATCCTGCTAGCCATGCCAGACACAGCTAGATGGTGCAGTAGAGTGCCAGATCTAGAGTTAGAAAGTCTCAACTTCCTGGTTCAAATTCAGCTTCAGACACTTACCTGCTGTGTTGCTGGAGAAATCACTTAATCCAGTTTGCCTCAATTTTCTCATCTGTGAAATGAACGGGAGAAGAAAATGGAAAACTACACTAGTATCTTTGCCACAAAATCCAAAAATGGGTCACAAAGAGTCAAACGTAACTGAACAACAACATATTATAATTCCATAAGGACAGAAATTATATAAATTTGTCTTCCCCCAGCATCCAGCATGTTACTCTTCCTTCAATAAACACTTATATTAAATGTCTCTCTAATGAGTGAAAGAATGAATGTCTCCATTATTTAATGCTTATGTTATCACAGATAATTCAGTCTTTCTCGTTCTCAAGTTCCTATTTTGTAAAACAGGGCTAATCCTGCCATATACCCCCAAATGAATGCCAGAAATAAAGTCTCCTGGGTATGAGAAGATCAAAGCAATTTTTATTGTAACTAAGAACAAAAAACAAAACAAAACAAAACAAAAAAAAAAAAAAAACTAGAAACACTCTATATAAGTCACCCTCTCTAAGCCTCAGATATAAAATGATGGTGCAAGACTGGATTAGGTCTTTCAAAGCCTTAATTCTAGTTTCTCATGATTCTGTAGTACATGAATGTGATGAAATATTATGATCACAAAAAAGTATATCATAGTCCACTATGTGCTGATTTCAGAGCCAGGCCCTGATATTTACTTTCTTTGTAACTGTGGGCAAATAATTTAATCTTTCTGAAGTTGGCATGATTCTCTAAAATTTCTCTATTTTCAGATAAATCATAAAGTTAACTTTTTTTAATTAATAGTTTTTATTTACCAGATATATGCATGGGTAATTTTACAGCATTGACAATTGCCAAACCTTTGTTCTAATTTTTCCCCTCCTTCCCCCCCACAAGATGGCAGGTTGACCAATACATGTTAAATATGTTAAAGTAGAAATTAAATACAATATATATATATATATACATATATACATATATATGTATATATATATATATATGTCCAAACAGTTGTTTTGCTGTACAAAAAGAATCAGACTTTGAAATAGTGTACAATTAGCCTGTGAAGGAAATCAAAAATTCAGGTGGACAAAAATAGAGGGATTGGGAATTCTGTGTAGTAGTATAGAGTTAACTTTGAAAGATATCTCTAACATTCACTAAGTATTGGCCACCTGTGATCTTTATCTGTGCTACCTGAAGAAACTATGGATCATTGATATATTAATACTCTTTTTTTTTTTTTTTCTGAGGCTGGGGTTAAGTGACTTGCCCAGGGTCACATAGCTAGAAAGTGTTAAGTGTCTGAGAGCAGATTTGAACTCGGGTCCTCCTGAATTCAGGGCTGGGGCTCTATCCACTGCACCATCTAACTGCCCCTCATTGATATATTAATAAAAGGAAGGTAAGAAATGCATCAAAATTTGGGAAGATATGCATTAATGCAGCTGGTAAGAATTAGAACCAAGATATAAAATAACTACAATATGGTAAACAAAAACATCACTCAGATTGATTACAATGATCAATCTTGATCCCATGAAAGTGAAAGGAATATGGAATAGAATCTTAAATACAATATCAGTGTCATATGGACAGCTAGGCAGCACAGTGGATATCCTGAAAATAGGAAGACCTAAATTCTAATTCAGCCTCAGATGCTTACTAGTTGGGTGATCATGGAAAAATTATTTAACTTCTGTCTCAAATCCTCACCTGTAAAATGGAGAAGAGAGTACCTATTTTGTATAGCTGTTGTGAGGATCAAAAATCTGTTTTAAAAAATGCTTAGCACTGTGTCTAGCACATTGTGCTATAGAAATGCTTATTCCTTCTTCCCTGCCTTCAAATGCTGTCATTATTTTTTCAATAGTTTTTCTTAAATTTTAATTAAATATTTAGTTTTGTATTATTATATCATATTATTATATTATATTTTTATTTTATTTATTTATATTTTATTATATTATATTATATATTTAATATTATATTAGATTCAATTTTTAATTATATCTTTAAATAAGTCCAGTGGATAGGGTGGAATAGGTAGGGAAGAGGAAAATATATCAGAAAAATGACTATGGTATTTCTAAAAAGTTCTTAATAAAATTTAATAAACAATAAAATGCCCAATCTCCTTGCCCTCCCTACCCCCACAAAACCATTAGAATGAGAAATGCAGTATCCCTAAGGATTCCAAAGGATCATTGATTAGTAATGCTACTTATACCTCCTAATAGAGAGGTAATTAGTTCAATATATAGAATGAGGCACACATTTTTGAACATGGTCACTAGGGAAATTTGTTTTGCTAGACTGTGCATATTTGTTACAAAGGCCTTGTTTTTTCTTTAGATGAAGGCTGAGAGAAAGAGTCAATGCTTGATAATTTAAAAAGAGAAAACAAAGATGGAACGAAAAGTTACATCCAGTTGTAGACTCCAGTATAGAGACTGGCAGTGTGAAAGCACATATAATGTTTGTTGAATGAATGAACCAGGACCACGTAAATCTCTTTGCCACCACATTGATCTTTGGTGAGAATAAGGGAAGGATAGAGAACAGGCAGGAAAGACAAGACAGGCAGAGAGAAATGAACCAGACAGAAGGAAAGAAGAAGGGTGTGGGGAAGATGGGAGGAGCCCTCTAGACATGAAAAATCGTATCAAATATAATCCATCATAAGAAGAACCCCAGCAATCCTCCCACTTGCTTTCCTCTGTTTGGCAACCCTGGCATCTTTATGATCTGTATATGACCCCTTGTTAGGTGCCCAGTTAACTTGGCCATAAGAGATTTGCTCAAAGTCCCATATAAAGTCACTATCTCTCAGGAGTAGGTTTGGCACAGTGGGGAGAGGGGTGGGGATGCTGTTGCACTGGATGATTGCAAAGTTCCCTCCTGACTTTATGATTCTGTGATTTCTATGACCCAGGCTTTTCCATCTGCTGTTGCTGGACTTTTGCCTAGGAGTGAAGGCCTCCAAGAGACTGGAAAGAGGAAAAGGAGGAGGAGAGGGAGGAAAAAGAGGAGATGGCAGAGGAGAAGAAAGGAGTAGTGGGGAGAAAAAAGGGGGGTGAGCTTGGATAGAAAAAAGAAAAAAGCTATTTGTCACTATATGGAAGATATGGCTTCCCTCAATATCTTTGTGGTAGCTAATTCTGAAACCTCTCTTCTTGAGGAAATATTACTCCGAGGCTCCTTGAGTCGAGGCTGAATGGCATACAGGATTGATTGTAAAGCAAGAGCAGCATCTGTATAATTTGGCTGAGTTCAAGGCTACATTCAGTTAGATTTAAAAAAAAAAAAAAAAAAAGCTTTGGGACTGATAGCCAGAAGAAAAAAAAAAATGATGGAAAGTTATTGAGAGTAACTGTGTAGGAGGAAGAAAGAACTGAATTTCTGCCCTTGGAGGAATTCCTGGACAGCTGTATCTCCATGAAAATAAGGAGTAACTCCTGATATGGTTGGACTTTAATGCATCTTAGAGGAGATTTTTTTAAAAGGGAGGGTTTAGAGAAAATTTAAAGCTCTCTTGCCTACAGAAAAGGTGATCCCTATACCAAAAAGTCATTCTCAAAACTCATTTTTCATTCAGTCCCATTAACTCTTTCAACTTACTAGTTCTGTTTCCCTAAAGATGTTCCTGGCTGTATTCACAAATTTCCAATTTGGGCATGCATCCTTTCTCCTCCTCCAAGTAGTCCATCCAAAATCCTTCCCTGGACAATGTTATAGCAGTTCCATTGGAGGTGTAAAGGTATCCATTTTCCAGACTCTGAATAAGGGAGATGGTTGCAAAGCTGATTTAAGCTGCAGAAGATCAATTGTTTGCATGGAGGAGCCTCAGCTACATAACCTCCTTTGAAAATAACCCCTTTGCAAATTGCATTAACTGTGGCTTTGCTTAATATTACTAAGAGAGGGAAGAAAAGTAGGGTTTTTTTTTTCTTCCCCTTTGTCTTTCAAAGAGGGAATTCTTACTCCTGCTTTTGCCTTGGTTTCTTTACTTCTGATCATGGCAATTAAGTGTTATCCAAAAACATAAACACAGTTTTCTTTTTTCTTCCCCTCTCCCCCACCCAAATCATTATACAAGGAAGGCCTTTGTCAAAGCAGCTGTTGTTTAAAATATGATCTTATAAAGGGAAAAAAAAAGGAGGAGGAGAGCTCAGATTCCTCAGATAAGTGAGAAGCTATTAATATAGAACATTTCTAGAGAAAGCTGTGTTCATAATTCCTGGGAGGGTTGTTGCTTTGGTGTTTTTGTTTGGTGTGGGTTTTTTTCCTCTCTCCTTCTAAAAACCATGTCCTTCCCGATGGGATATTTATATCCTTAAGAAAAACAAATATTTTGGTTATTCTCTTTATGGATGTTACAATAAGAAGGAAAAAAAAAGAATATCTGTCTGTTAGTTTGGCAGTGTTCTGAGCTTTGCCAACAAGAGCCCATGAATGCCTTTCTGCCCACAGATTACCTATCCTTAACAGGTGTGTTTCCCATCATTACTATCACCTCTCCTCCCCCCGGCCCCCCGAAAATTTTACCCAACTAAATTTGGATTAGTTCCACCTACACAGGAAATATACAAAAGCCAGGAAAGGGTGGGGTACAAAAAGATACCTGCTTTAGTAATCAAGGGAGGGTATCCTCTTCATCAATCAATCAAGAAGCATTTATTAAGCAACTACTATGTGCCAGGTACTGTGAAAGGAGCTAGAGCTAAAAGACAAAAGGGGACAGTCCTTCTCTTCAAAGACCTTATATTCTACTAGAAGGACCTCCACATTTCAAATTTTACAAACTCTCCAGTTCTTAATGACCTATAGATCTTGCCATTTTAATCACAAGAATTACAACTAATATGAGGCATTTAGGATTTTGCTTTGGGTAAGAAATTGAGACCACTAACAAAAATACATCATACTCAACAGGGAAATTGGGAAGAGTAGGAAAAAGAGGGGGAGGAGTAAGGAAAAGGAGGGAATAAGAGGGAAGGTAGATTCAAACAGTCAAAATCAAGACAAACTTTAAACGAGAGGACAAAGGAAAAAAGAAAGGCAAGTATAAAAGAATGGGATGGAAATATACAGCAATCATAGCTATGAATATGAATGAGATGAACTCAGTCATAAAACAGAAGAGGATAACAGAATGGATTAGAAATCAAAATATAACAATATATTGTTTATAAGAAACACACCAAAATAGAGACATACATAAAGTAAAAATAAATAGCTGGAGTAGAATCTATCATGCTTTAGAAGAAGTAAAGAAAAAAATAATGATAGCAATCTATCTCAGGAAAAGCAAAAAGCAGACCTAATTAAAAGATCCAATCAGAGAAACTACATTTTATTAAAAGATACTATGGACAATGAATTGATATCAACACTAAGAATATATGCATCATATATCATAATATTTAAATTCTTAAAAGAAAAGTTAAATGATTTGTAGAAATAGTAAAACTACAGTAGTAGGTTCCTAAAATTATTCCTTTCATATGTAGATAAATTGAATGAAAAAAAACCACAAGAAAGAAGTTTAGGATCTGAATAAAATTTTAGAAAAGTTGGATTTGCTAGATCTCCTGGAGAATATCAAATGAGAATATGAAAAGAGAATACTTATGTCCCAACTCTACATGACACATGGACAAAAATCAATCACAAAAATAGGACATAGAAGCCTAACAAAGTAATGCAAGAAAAGGAGAAATATTAAATACATTGTATACTAATAATAGTTCAATAAAAATTACTTTCAATAAAGGATCTTTGAAACAAAGATTAAAAATCAATAGGAAACTAAATAACTTAATCCTAAAGAATGGCAAGTCAAAGAACAAATTATAGAATAAATAATTTCATTAAAGAATGAGGCAAGGCTTAAATTCTCTTGGAATTAAATTTTTAATTAAATTTTAATTTAAATTTAATTTAACTTAAAAAATTAAAAATTAAAAAATTAAAATTTAATTTTAATTAAATTCCCTTGGAAGTAAATTTTTGTCCCTTCGTTTGAGAAAAAAAATAAATGAGGCAACATATTAAATTTGTGAGATGCAGCCAAAGAAATACTTTGGAGAAATTTATATCTCTAAACTCTTTCATCAATTAACTGGATATGTAAGTTTAAAAAAACAACAACCTAGAAAATTAAAAAGTAAAAAACATCCAATTAGATATCAAAAGACATCCTGAAAATCAAAGGAGAGATAAACAAAACTGAAAATAAAAATAAAATCCATTGATCTAATAAATGTAACTAGGATTTAGTTTTCTTAAAACCAATTTTTAAAAATTGAGTTATTAGTTATTTTGATTTTTAAAAAATAAAAAGGCAAATTAGCAATATCAAAAATGAAAAATGTGAATTTGCAACCAATGAAGAACTAAAAGCAGTTATTAGAAGTTATTTTTCCAAACCACATGCCAACAAAAGGAACAATTTAAATGAAATGAATGATTTTGACAAAAATACAAATTGCCTTAATTAAAAGAATAGGAAATAGAATCTTTAGGTGACCTTGTATTAGAAAAAAAATTTTTTAAAAAGCCACAAATAATTGTACAAAAAAAAAATATCCCAGGAACAAATGAATTCACAAGTGATTTTTACAACATATTTAAAGAAATATTAATTCCTATAGTACATAAGCTATTTGAGGGATAAAAAATAGATAAGGAAAGGATCCTACCAAATTCTTTCTATTATATAACTATGGTTTTGAAACCTGTATCAGGGAAAGTCAAAAAAGAGAAAGCCCAATTTCCCTAATGAATATTGAGGCAAAAATTTGAAATAAAATGTTAGCCAGATGACAGCAATATATCACAAAGATCATATGCTATGAATAGACTGGATTTATGCCAGAAACACAGGACTAATTCAATATTTTAAAAACTAAAGCATACCTGACTATATTGCTAACAAAAACAATAAAATTATAAGATTATTTCAATAGATCAGAAAGAAAAACTTCTGACAAACCACAAAACCCGTTTGTTTTTTTAAAAAGTACAATATGTAGAAAGCATAAGAATAAATTCTACTTAAAATAAGGAGAAAGAATTATCTATAGTGTGGATAACTAAAAGTCTTTTTAACAAAATTAGGAGAGAAGCAACAGTGTCTACTATCATTATCACTATTCAGTATTGTTCTAGAAATGCCAGACACAAAACTATGGCTTCTTGAAGATAATATGATGGTTTACTTAAAGATACCTAGAGAGCCAATCCAAAAAAAAAAAAAAAAAAAAAAAAAACTAATTAAAACAACTTCAGCAAGGTTGTGGGACATAAAATAAATCTATATCAGCATTTTTATATATTCCCAATGAAAGGCTGAAAGAAGAGATATTTCAGTGAAAATAATTATAGACAGTATATAATAATTAGGACTCTACCTGCCAAGACACACACAGGAACTATATGAATATAATTACAAAAAACTCTATAAAAATAAAAGCATTTAAATGATTGGAAAACTATTGTTCTTAGGTAAGCTGAGCTAACACAATAAAATGACAGTGCTACTTAAATTAATTTACTTAGTGACCCACTAGTCAAACTACAAAATAATTTATTCATCTGAAAAAACAAAAGATTAAGAATATCGAGGGATTCACAGAGAGAAAATGGGAAGGGAATCTAACAGTACAAAATCTGAATCTATACTACAAAGTAGAAATCATCAAAGTAGTTTGGGATTGGACCTTGAATAGAAAGATTGATTAATAGAAGAGATTATTTATATAATATATAGAAATAAATTAGCACGATGACACATTGCTTGATAATCCCAAAGATCCCAGCTATTGAGGCAAGAATTTACTAATCAAATTGTTGGGAAAACTGAAAATTAGTCTGGCAGAAATTAAGTGTAAACCAGTGTCTTATACTATTTACCAAGCTAAACTCTTACATGAGTATATGTTTTAGAAATAATTATATCATAGGTAATTTTGTGCAGCATGGAAGAAATGACCTATTTGATCTATGGATGGGGGAAGAGTTCATGGCCAAACAAGAAGAGGTTCCCTGAAGATAAAAGTGGATAATTTTGATTGGATAAAAAATTTTGCACAAACAGAATCAATGCAGCTAAAGTTAGAATAAAAATAGTAAGTTTCTGTGATAAAAGTCTTATTTTTAAAATATGTAGGGAATTGAGTCAAATTTTTAAGAATAAAGCCATTCTCCAAATGATAAATGATCTAAGGATATGAATAGTCAACTAGGTGTCACAGAAGATAGATCACTAAAGTCAAGAAGACCTGAATTTAAATTGGGTCTCAGACACTTATTAGTAAGTCACTTAACCATTGTTTGTTTCCATTTCCTCAATTGAAAAATAGCAATAATTATAACACCTTACTTCCAGGTTTGTTATGAGGAATAAAAGAGATAATATCTATAAAGCTCTTAGCACAGTGCCTAGCACATATTAGTTGCTATATAAATGCTTATTTCCTTTCCTTCTCCTTTCAGAAAAAACAAATCCAAGATATCTATAGCTATTTTTTAAATGCTCTAAATTACTAATAATTAGAGAAATATACTTAGAACAATTCTGAGCTATCACCTCATATCTCTCAGACTGGAAAAGTTGACAAAAAGAGAAAATGGCAAATGCTAAGAGGGCTCTGAGAAAACAAATATGCACAAATTATGGACTACTCCATTTTGTAAATCAAGTTTGAACTATACTACACCTACTAAATTGTGTATGTCCTTTGAACCCAGCAATACTATTACAATATTTATACCCCACAAAGATTATTTTTAAAGAGGGAAAGGATCCATCTATATAAAAATATTTATAGTAATTCTTTTTTTATAGTGACAAAAGATCAGAAGCTAAGGGGGTCCCCATCAACTGGAAAAATGGCTAAACAAGTTATAGAATATAAATGTTATGTAATACTATGGTTCTATAAGAAATGTTCAACTGGCTGATTTCATAAAAGCCTGGGAAGATTTACATGAACTGATGCTGAGTGAAGTGAGCAGAACCAAGAGAACATTGTATACTGCAACATTGTGTGATGTTCAACAATGATAGACTTAGTTCTTCTCAGCAATACAATGATCCAAGATAGTTCCAAAAGACTCATGATGGAAAATCCATCCACATCCAGAGAAAGAACTGGATAATATTTTCACTTTTTTGTTTTCTTTTTTTTCTTTTGCTATGATTTTTCTTTTACAATATGACTATTGTGGAAATATGTTCAACATGATTGTACGTATATAACCTTTTTGGGGGGGGAGGAAGAAAGGAAGGAAGGAAAAAAATTGGAACTCAAAATCTTACAAAAATGGATGTTGAAAACTATATTTACATGTACTTGGGGGGGAATCAAAATATTATTAAGTAAAAAATATTTTTTCAAAAAAACAAAAATAAAAAACAGTAAAGGAAATGAAGCAAATAGACATTGTTCATCATTCCAAATGAAGTACAAGAAAGATCTTCACATAAAAATACAATGTCTATTTCTGATACAATTATTATGACAAATATAATATTATAACTGTAATATTACCAATGATACAACAATGAAAATTTGGTTATGCTTTTAGTGAGGTTGAAGATTTTGCAGGTTACATTTTGGAAACTAATTGGTAAATTTTATTATGCATCTACTATGTGCCAGACTTTTCTTTGTATCCCTAGCATTCAGCACAAAGATAAAAAATGGTCCCTGTTCTTAAGGAGTTCACAGTCTAATGGAATTACATAGCATCCTTTTCACCCTTTGAGAGTGGAATCACAGAATTCCTACTCAGCAATGATCTCGTTCAATGAACCGAAGAAAGTGGCCAAGCATTGCTACCAGAAGCAGAGGATTTTCTGATTCTAGATAACTGCTTATTTACCAGAGGGAGAGCCACCAATAGGCACATAGCTTCAATTATATCTCCTAAATGGCTACTTCTGTCATGTCCCTGAATCTTTCTTCTTTTAGTCCCTTTTAGTGACAATGGGCTTTTCCACTTGTGAAAACAGCAGAGGTTTGACTTTAACCAAGACACTGGATTTGTCTACTTCCTGCAAGACATCTATATCAAGGGGGCTTCTTTCAATTCTCAATTGCAGGGATATTGACACTTGTCATATTCCTTATGTTATCACCCATTTAATGAGTGTCCATCTCAATCTTCTATAAGAGGTCAGATGGGATACTTTATACTCCTTTTGTGATCCCCTTAGTATCTATCACAAGGTACATTGTAAGGAATTCAATAAATAATTATTAAATGAATGAATACTAGGGGAAATCATCCCCTGTCTTATGGAGGAAACATAATATAGGAATCCCCTATTCTAAAAAGATAAGATCTCTACCCTCAGGGATCTCTATAATGAAGAGCAGTGATGATGATAATAACATGTTTACAAATGCTTTAAAGTTAGTAAATGATTGCTTTCCTAACTCTGTGAGACAAATAGTACAGAGCATTTTTGTCCTATTTTCTAGATGAGGAAGCTAAGTGATTTTCAGACACTGGAAAACACTAAAGAGTGCACCCAGTGACTCTCAAAAGAGACAACATGACAGTTAAACTTTAAACTTTAAACAAGATGCTTAATTGTCTGAATCTCCGTTTCATAATTGGTACAAATAATGTCTCCCTGTAGATGAAAGTAGAAAAGTAAGAAGCCTCTTGGTATAGGTGAAAGAAGAGAGTATGAAATTTGGCTTGAAGCTTATCATTAGGAAAAAAAAAACAACCTAAGATCTTGGCAACTGGTCCCATCATTTGTCAGATTTTATATTCTTGGTTTCAAAGATCACAGCAGACAGTAATTGCAGCCCATCAAATTAAGATGCTTGTTCCTTGGAAGGAAAGTTATGGCAAATCTGAACAGCATACTAAAAAGCAGGGACATCATCTTACCGACAGAATTCCATATAATCAAAGCTATGGTTTTCTAGGAGAAATGCATGGCTGTGAGGTTAGACAACAAGGAAAATTGAACACCACAGAATTGATGCTTTCAAATGATAGCACTGGAGACGATTTTTGAGAATCCCTTAGCTAGCAAGAAAATTAAAGCTGTCAATAGTTAAAGAAATTAATTTAGATTACTCAAAAGAAGGGCAAATGCTGAAGATGAATCTTAAATATTTTAGTCACATAATGAGAAGGTGGGACTCACTGAAAAAGAACGGGGGGGGGGGGGGGCAGCCAGGTGGTGCAGTGGATAGAGCACCAGCCTTGAATTCAGGAGGACCCGAGTTCAAATATGGTCTCAGACACTTAACACTTTCTAGCTGTGTGACCCTGGGCAAGTCACTTACCCCCAGCCTCAGAAAAACAAAAACAAAAGAAAAAGAAAATTTGAAGGTAGAAAAGAAAAGGGGATGGCAGAGGATGCAATGGCTAAATAATGTCATGGAAACAATGAATGGGAACTTAGGCAGATATTGAGAGATAGTAGAGAAGAGAAGACCCTGGTGTGCTATGGTCCGTGAAGTCACACAAAATTGGACATTACTGAATGACTGATAAATAACACAAATAAGGTCTTAGATGATTTTGAAGGAGTCCGATACTGCTCCTAGTAGCATAATTTTATCCTCACAGAAATAAGAAACCAGGGTCAGGGTGCCTGGAAAGAGAGGGGACAATAAGCACCAGTCTGTTTTGACATTTTATTTAGCTCCCTTTAGTTGCTGTTTCCTACTCTATGCCTTGGATAAACAGAAGGATATTGAAATGAGATGGGGGATGGTGTAGAGAGTTGAATAACAATTGTAGCAGATGGATAAATGGATGGAGGATGGCTTTAGTTGAAGTTAAACAAAGTGTGAATGGGATCAAGGAATACTGCCTTTTCCCCACATCTCTGCCCCTCAAATGTACACATTACTAATACTGAGCCTTATCTTCCAATTATTGTCAATGGCCATCACAGTCACAAGCACAGCCCCAGAGATAGATCAGTCAATCAACAAACATTTAAAAATCAACTATAATCTGGGGACTGTTTCTGCAGTTGTTTTTGTCTTGCTCATAGGCTAGAATAGTTTTTCACATTTTTAAATGCTATTAAACTTTATTTTAAAATATAAAAACTCTCATTAGTTCATAGAACACAAAAATATGTAACAGGCTGCATTTGAACCACTGGTTATATGTTTCTGACCCCTATTATTAACTTTTTAAATTTATAGATGAGGAAACTGAGGTCCAGAGAGTTTAAATGATTTGCCCAAGATAACAAAAATAATACTAATATTGACAGAACCAGAATTAGAATCTAGGTCTCCTTAATCCTAACCTCAGACTTCATCACAAGTAGATCCTTATTCTTTTCATTTATGTCTATTACCAAAGGATTTTCATGGAAGAAGAGGAAGAGGACATGAGCACAATGAATTTGTGAAAGGAGTATGGAGGAGGAAAAGAAAGGGGAAGTCAGGGCAGTTGGGGCAGCCAAAGGTAAAATTTTCCAACTTAACAATCTTGTTGAGGATTGGCTGGCCTTACCATCACCAAATGAAAACATTTCTAGTAAAGAGAAGTGAAAAAAATTCCCAGCAGATTGAGTTCGTAGTCTCCTCTAATTAGGATAAATTAAGGATTTTGCTAAAGCTGTAAACCTGTAACATTCCGAGAGGTATAAATTACTACATTAAAAAAAAAAACCTTAGTATTTCAAAATAACTACAATAAGTTGAAAACTATCGTCATCTCAACAGTCTGCAAAAAATTTGGCTTCAGAACCTGGACAGGTTAGAAGGAAACTGAAGTCATAAAAATATTTGTTGACTTAACATGAAATGAAAGGTTAGAGAATCATGTTCCTGGCCAAGAAAGACGTCCTGCATTAAGAAAAGTTGGCTGATCCAAGATTCCGAAAGCCTGGGAAATAGGAGAAGCTGAAATGCTTTGATTTTTCTCCATTCATGAGGGAAAAGTGCCATGAGGGAAAAAATATAGATTAATTTCTCCTCCTTCTTGTATGTGGAAATGAGGCAGTTCTGTCTCCATGTCTTTTTCCCCAGTCTCTTAGGAACCAGACTTCCTCAGACATGTAGATGAACAAGTATCAGCAAAATCAGGAAGTTTCTCTCCAGAGCCATCCCACAACCCTTGTTAGTATTTCCCTTCTTCCCCATGCATTCCCCTCACTTCCAGCAGCCTAATGGCCTCCCATATACATGACAGTATATTCCAGTGGCTAATAAATACAGTGACATATGTGTGTATGCATGTGGGATGGGTTGTGCATGTACATACATATACATATATGTGATGTGTGTGTATGTATGTATAGATCCTCTTCAAGAACTAAGATCAACAACCAACAGTGCAGATAGTCCATCTGGATCCATGTTGGAGCCTCAATGAGCTGTAACATTGACGGGGTTAACCACTTGATCTATTGGGGAAAAAAGCCTTTCACATCAGCCCTAATGAGGCATTTCCTTGTATTATGTGGGATTCCAGGCAAAGAATTGTGCAACAGACTTTTAGCATGCTGCCTGAAGGTTTAGATAATGATAATGATAACTAACATTTACAAAACACTTGCTTTATTTGGAAGACCCAGAGTAGTGGTGATTCTTTGTCTTGAGGTCAAGGGCATCTGGGATCTCAACATCTCTATGCCTTCCCTATTCTTTGAGTGTGTATACCTGTATCAGATTGGAGGACCCTGACAGAGAATTCAAAACTTATTTGTCTTATTTCCTCTTTCCATTTGGCTTATCCTGTTTCTACAAGAACAACACCTTTAATGATTTTTTCCCCTTGGGGGAAGGAAGGGAATAAATATTTATATAGCATATGAATCTGTTCTGAATTACATTCAACACCAGCTGGAATTTGAAATCAAGAATTTTCCTGACAATTCATCAGGAAGGAAGGAAACAAGGATTTATTAAGTAGAGAAGGCAATCAGCATTGGAAAGAATCTGAGTCTGAACTAGACTGAGAATAGTAATACCTCTCTTACAGATTGTTATGAAGATCAATTGAGATGGCAGATGTGAATAGACTTTGAAAAGCATAAAGTCCCATATAAATTCAAGAAATTGCTATGATGAAAATGATAATGATTAAAGCTATTCATGGAACCAAAGAATATCAGGTTAAGAAGGAAACTTAGAGATGAAACCAAAACTATTTTCATAACAATACTAAGACATTTTAATTTGCAATATGGTAAAAATATGGTTATATTAGATATAACCATAATATGTATGACATATCCAAATATACATATATAATCAATATATATATATGATATAACCAATATAAACAAAGGCCATTTGGAGAGGGAGTAGTCATCAATAATTTTTAGGAGCATAAAGAGATTCTGAAACCAAAAACTTTGAGAGACAGTGTCCTAACAAACACAGAAAATTCTCTCTAGAACAGAGATCTCAAATTTCTTTGCAAACTAGGTAGCCAACCAAATTAAAATGAAATTGAAAAATGTTTAATAAAATAAATAAAATATAATATAGCATGAATAATGTTAATTTGTGGGTTTTCAAAGTCAATTTGTGATGGTCAGGGATCCATTTCTAGTTGAATTTGAAACCACTGATCTATAATATCCTTGAAACTTGTCATTTAATTTTTGTTTTAAAATCCAGTGATAGAGAACTCACTACCTGATGAAGCAACTTACTCAGTTTTTTAGAACTTATTGTTCTTTCTTCTGAACTAATATTTGCATCCCTAGAACTTTAACCCACTAGTTCCAGATGTCTGACCTTTGCTTTCATATGTCAACTTTTCAAATATTTGATAACAATTATTAAGGCCCCTTCTAAGACTTTTTAGAATGCTGAAATTTGGTACAAACTGGCTTTGAAGAGGCCATGGAAATATATGACCATGTGTTAATAAACCTCTGATCAGGAAAGATGAATTGTAAGTGAAAGTGTTTCTCTTAATTTGAAATGTCAGTCACATGACATGATTTACAAAAATTCAGTGTTCACACAGCATTTTCAAATATTTTTAATTAGTAAAATGAGGTATACTTAGTCAACTGCATGATTCGATAGAGACTAGAAATAGACTAGAAGAGACATTAGAGATCATCTAGTCCGACCTCTTCATTTTACAGATGAAGAAACTGAGGCACATGGTGGTTAAAGGTCATAATATAGAGGCAGGATTTGATTCCAAGTCCTCCTTCTCAAAATCTAGAATTCTTTGTTTTGAACCATATTACTTCCTGTTTCTTCTCTTCCTACCACCATGCTTTCTAAGAAGTAATCAGTGTCTCTTTTTTTTTGCTTCTCTTCTCTCCCATGTTTGCATGCCAGATTTTCAGCAGGTCAGATTTGAACTCAGGTCTTCCTGATTTCAGGGCTGGTGCTCTATCCACTGCACTACTTAGGTGCCCCATCCCCTTCCCACTCTAAGATTATATAGTTTTGCTGGATGAGTTATACTTAAGTGGTTGTAAGCTTAAATCTTTTGTCTTCTGGAATATTATATTCTAAGGTCTCTGTTCCTTTATTGTGGTAACTGCCAAATATAATCCTAACTGTGGTTCCTTGGTATTTTAATTCTTTCTGGTTATTTGCAGTAGCTTTTTTTTTAGGCCCATGAGCTCTGAATTTTGGTCATAATATTTCTGAGAGCTTTTATTTGAAGGTTTCTTTAAGGAGGACATTAGAATCTCAGATTCCTTTAGAGCTCTGTAACAGAGCTCGGTCCACTCTGAGTAGGCACAGAAGATACAATTTTAGGGGGCTAATAAGATTTCTTCACCCAACAATATCTTCCCTCATTCACATAAATCAATCAATCAATCAACCAACAATTATCCATCAAGTATAAAAGGCAGTTAGGTAGTACAGTGAACAAAGCTTGAGTCTTGGAATCCAGAAAATATGAATTAAATCCTGTCTCAGACAACTTACTAGCAGTGTGATCATGATCAAGTCACTTAACCTCTGTCTTACCTCAGTTTCCTCTTCTGAAAATGGGAATAATTATAGCACCGATCTCTTAAGACTTGTTACAGGCATAAAATGAGAAATAATATTTGTAAATGTTTTGCAAACCTTAAAATGCTATATAAATGCTAGCTATTATTACTGGGATCCCTCTCTCTCTCTCTCTCTCTCTCTCTCTCTCTCTCTCTTCAGAGACCTGAAGAGAATCTGTAATGTTCTCTCTTAAAACTGGAAACCAGAAGACCAGGATCTCTCCTCTCTCTCCTCTCCTTTCTTCTCTTCTTCTCCTTCTCTCCTCCAACTCTACCCTTCACAGAGAATCTGAGCATAGGACCATCAATCTCTACTGAATATTGTGCAAATATTGATATAAGAATTATAAAAATAGAAAGTGAAATAGAACTGAGGGAGTATCTCTCAGGAATGGAATATAGATGGAATGTTTTCTGTGAGGGACAGTCTCAAGTAGGCCAGAGTATCAGGTACTTAGTAGAGAACAGGTGAAGGAGAAGCATTTGTAATTCAACTGGAAAAATAGGCTGAAATCATTTTATGAAGGGCTTAAAATGCCAAATAGGAAAATTAGTATTTGATCCTGGAAGCAATTAGGAGCTGCCTCTAGGGCTTATTAAACAGGGGAATGACATGAAAAGACCTATACCTGAAATTCTACCATTAGAGATTCTTTCCTTTGGATTAATTTACTTTCTCCAGCTCCTCTTTTTAAAATACAAATTCCCGGGAGAGTAGAAGCACATTAAGTCATTATCAATCCATCAATCAATAAACATTTACTAAGCTACTAAGATGTGCCAGGCAGTGAGATTGAGTTTATGAGGTTATTCAGTTCCCTGACTGAAGAGCAGAGGCACTGCAAGGGATTGGGGTTGCAATGAATCATCAAATCTCAGATTCTAAAGGCACTGTAATGGACAGCTGAACCAGCCTTTAGCATATAGAAGAATTATCTATAAAATATCTCCAACAAAGGATCATCCATTCTCTGAAGATCTCTAGAGACTGAGAGCTAATTCCTTCCTAAAGCAACCCATCTTACTTTGGGCAGTTCTCGGTATCAGTAACTTCTTCTATGTGTCAAATCAAAACCAATTTTTGTAGAACTCTAGCTCAGTGTTCTTAGGTTTGTCCTCTAGGGCCAAAGCCAACAAATCCCTATGACAGCACTTAGAGTTCTCAAAAATGGGCATTTGTACCCATTTAGTCTTCCCTCCCAATTCTATTCCAAACTAAACATCTCCATTTTCTTGGACCAGTTCTAGTGAGACATGATATCAACCTGTTTCCTCTCTTCTTCATACTCTCTAGCTTACTAACTTTCTCCCTAAAATTCAACCCAGAAGTGAATAGACCTCAAGCCAATCACTTACTTACCTCTTTGGGCTTCAGCTGCTCATCTATGAAATGAGGGGAATGCTCTAAATAGGTTTTAAGGTCCCATTCCATTCTAAATCTACACTCCAGATGTGGTCTGAGCAATGAATGGCAGGACTATCAAATTCATTTGATACAGTCATTTCTGTATGGTAGTCTATTAATACAGGAGAACAGTTTATCCAGTTTATTACTCCTCACCCCACTCAAAGAAACAAGTCATTATTATCTTCCATTTGTACCAATAACCAGTTTTGGTGGCAATAATCCAAATTTGGTGAGAGGAAAACCTAGCCTCAGCTCTTATCAATTTTTTTCTAAGACTTTTCCTGATTCTTCTCCTCCCAGCTATTCTGTCTGCTGCTAAGAGGGTGGGAGGACAGATAGAAGGTATGGGGTTACCTAGGTGATAACGATGCTCAAAGGAATGAATTCGAGGATAAAAAAGTGAGGGGGCAGGGGACATATCTAAGACAAACCATAATTTAGCTGATTGGGTGGATCTGTTTTTATTCTCAGTATCACAGGTAGACTCCAAACACCCACACCAATCTCTCTGCTTTTAATTAAAGGCTTTGTACAGGTCAGAAAGTTAGAGGCTGCAGTTTTTATCTGCTTATTTGTTTAAGATTACCAAGATCTTTTCCTTAAAACAAAAACAAACCTAACCTCGCTCCAAGTGGGTCTTTGATTGGCCAGTTCTGGTGTGTGGCCATACACAATGATACCTCTTCTTCAATCAAAAGGATAGATAAAAGGAATTTGCTAGTTCTCATCAAAGAATAGAGATTCTTAAAAGAAACCACTAATTTTTTTTCTTTTCTTTCCTTTTTTAAATGAGGTTAACAAGACTGACAAAGGCAAAACTATTTTCTTTGAAAGACTAAGGAAATTTGACAGATAATATCCTTTTGCTATAAGTTCTTCTAAAGTCAATTTACAAATGATAAAAACACTTTTCATGTATATACTAAATTTTTTGTCTAAGCTTTCTCATTTGTAACCATGCACAAGCTGAGGATTCATTTTGTTCCTCATTTTATTTGTGGGCTAACAGAAGCCCAGAGAAGTTGTCACTTGCCCAAGTTCACACAAGTAATTAAGAAAAAGATAGGAATTCCTGGTTCCTTATTTTCAAGCCAGTGGCTATCTTCACCCATAACCCCCAGAGAACCAGATCATGAATCTCCTTTTATAACAATATTCAGTGTCAAGAAAATGGGAGCTTAGTTCCTGTCACTTTTTTTTAATAAGACCTTTTCTGAATCTCAAACTTCTGGTTATTATCTTTTCCCTCCCACCCAAATTATTTTGTATTACTTTTCCTTTATTTTGTATTTATTTATAACATTGTTTCCCCATATAACAAGTAAGTTTCCTAAATACAGATTCTTTCATTTTTTTATATTATGTTACTAGTATTTAGCACAAATATATATATATATAATGTGTATATATGTATGTGTACACATATATATATACATATAGTGTGTGTACATACACACACATACATACATATAAATATGCATTGTATATTCATCATAAATGCTTATTTCATCAAAGATTTGAGTTTGAATTTTGACTCTGACAGTGTCTGGGGATAATTCATTTAATCTCTTAGTATCCTAAATAAATTTTTAAAAATCTTCATCAGGAACACAAGGTTTTGCAAGGGTGAATGAAACTATCTTTGCATGTATTTTAAAAAATAAAAAGCTATTGTTATAAAAAAAATAAAATCTACATCAATCAATGAATATTTATTAAGCACCTACTATGTATCAGCCATGAAGCACTGGGGATGTGAAAAGAGGCAAAAGATCATCAGTGCCCTACAATTTAATAGGGGAGGGAGGAACAACATGCAAAGTAACATATACAAAGCAAGCTATACTCAGGATAAATAAGAATTAATTAAAAGAGAGAAAACACTGGAATTAGAAAGGATTGGGGAAGCCTGGGAGGTCAGTAACCTGAGGAGAGAACATTTCAGAAATGGGGAGCAGTCAGAGCAAATGCCGGGATCTGAAAGGTAGAATGTCTTGTTAAGGTAACATCATTGTATGAGCTAGAGAGTAAGGTAAAAGAAAACTGGAAAAGTGAAAGGGGGCTAGATTATGACAAACAGCATTTTATATTTGATCCTGGAGGCAATAGGGACCCACTGAAGTTTTCCTGAATTGGAGGAAAGGAGTATGTATATGTATGACTTCATCAGAATTATGAAATCACTTTAGCGGATGAACAGAGCATGGATTGGAATAGGGAGAGATTTGAGGTAGGCAGACCTTACAGCCAAATATTGCAATAGTACAGGGCTGATGTGATGAAAGCTTCCACTAAAGTGGTGGGGGTCAGAGGAAAGAAGGGAGCCTATTTGGAAGATGTTTTATAGGTGAGATCAGCAGTCCTTGGCAACGGATTGGAGAAAGATAGAGAGAGTAAGAGAGAATGAAAAATCCAGGATAACTCCTACAGTTCAAGCCAAAGGAACTGGGAGAAAAATGTTGTCCTCTGCAGTAATACAGAAGGTTTAAGTTGGGGAATGGGGGAAGAGGGAGGAAGAGAGGGGAGAAGATAATTTCCATTTTGTACATGTTAGAGGGAGTTACCCTTACTGAGAGTTTTCTACAACAGTGGTCTCCAAAATGAGATATAAACCATTCTTCCCATTCCTTCTCTGGGAAGTATGTGAGATGATCCATTAAGGCACAGGAAGAAAGCTCCAGATCTATTTATATTTGTCTTTTTCTTTAATAAAATTTACTAATATTTTATATTTGAACTTACATTGATACTTTTACTTAGTTTGTAATTCAGATGGCCATGTGCCAAAAATAGTATACCTGAAGTGTTCTGAGGGAATTGAAAGGGGCTGACATTAGTGCTCCCATCCCTTCATTTGCTTTTAGCATACTGCAAGAGGAAAGGCAGCTTGGAGAGATGGACAGAGAGCCAGCTTTTAAGGCAGGGAGTTCCTGTTATTCAGTTATTGTCACCTCCTGATTTTTGTGGCCCCATGAACTAATATAGCATACCAGGCCCTTCTATCCTATATCTCAAAGCCTGTCCAAGCTCATGTTCATTGCTTCCATGACACTATCTATCCATCTCATCCTTTTTATCTACTGTGTCACATCTGTGTTCTCTTATTTCAGTCTTGCCCAAAGCAAGGTGCAGCTGTATCTTGGTTCATTCATCTACCAACAAAAAAACACTGAAAAACAAGAAATCCCAAAGGAGTATTTTAGAAAATACAAGAGGAGGAAAGTACATCCTCTAATTCAATTAACATCCAGATACCTTAATTCAATCAACCAATTAGCCCAAAATACTTAAAAAGTGTAAACTAAGTATTGAAAAATTCTCCTATAACCTCACCAGTAACTAGTAGTTAAGTCCTTAATCAATTTGATAGGGAGTACAAGACTCTTTCCATTAGATAAAGACAAATGTTTGGGAATTAGTCCAGACAATGAACCTCAAGGAATGAAAGAACTGCAGTGAATGTGACTCCTCATAGTGTAGACAAGTGATGGCTTTGAATTAAAGAAAGGAGAAAGTATTTCTAAAATCAGAAATTTAGAGTTGGCCTTTTGCACATGTATATCATAAACATGTGTCTTATCACTGTGCTATGAGTTTGAGCCCACTACTTTCGTAGAACTTTGTGTCTCTGTAGGAGAATGCTGGTATTTTTTATGGATTTCCAGCTCACATCACCTTGCATCTGCTTCTCTCCCTGGTTTCAATTCTAAGGAAGAAGATGATCCTATGATGGGTACTCCCTGATGTTCCTCCCTCCACTTTTCTACCCCTTTTCATGTGTTCATTTTCCCCATTAGGTTATAAGCTATTTGAGGGTAGAGAGCATTTTTCTTTTTCTTATTTGTAACTCCAGTGGTTAGCATAGTATCTGGCACATAGTAGGTTTTAATAAATTTTTGCTGAATTGAGTTGAATTGAGTTGAGCAAGAGAGTTCCAGGTATAGGGAATAGCAGGGAAAAACATATAATAGTTGGAAAATCAAGGAGTTCTGTAGTCAGAGCAGAGAACATTGGAGGAATGGGGAGCAGCCAGAGAAAACGCCCAGAGCTGAAAGATAGAATGTCTTGTTCAAGAGTCCATTGTCACTGGATCAAAGAGTGTGTTCTGATCTTCCTTATCTCCATAGTAGCTTTCTTTTGTCAGAGTTCTTTTTTTTTTTTTTTTTTTTTTTTGCTTATTTTAAAAAGTTTCTCTCTGCTCTTAGGGCACAGGGTAGATTATCCCAAACTTCTTTTGCAGGGGGACAGAGGTCTCTCACTAATTGGAGCTGGAGTTGGCAGTGTTGCAGGCTTTCCCACTATGCTGGGTGGTCCTGAAGAAGTCCTACCTGTTATGCTGAGGATCTAGGGCTCACAATTTGCTTTCTGTAGCTGTTAGAGCTCTCATAGCTGGTCTGCAGCTGAACCAGGACAAAGTAACCAACTCTGCTGTAAGGGCCTCATGCTGGATTACCCACACCAGGCCTCCCAAGGTGGATCTCCCTGTACCACCTGTCTGGCACTGCTTTCCCACCTGCCCAATGAGCCAGTCCTTCCAACATGTCTGTAGGTGGAAACTTCCGAATGTTTGTGGGTTCTCCAAAATTGGTTCAGAAGCTTGATCTAGTGTTGATTCTGAGGGAAACTGAGGAGATCTTATTTCCTTGCTATCAGCTTGGAAGAGTTCAAAAGCCATCTTAAAAGAGAGATGGAAGAAAAATGGAGAAAAGAAATACTGCCATACATACCGAGAGAGAGAACTATGGAGACTGAATATGGATTGAAGCAAAGTATTTTCACTTTTGTTTCTTTTTTTCTTTCTCATGATTTTTTTTCCCTTTTGATTTTTCTTCCTCAACATGACAAATATGGAAATATGTTTGAAAGGATTGCACATATTTAACCTATATTAGAGTGCCTGCTGTCTTGGGGGGTGGGGAAGGAGGAAAATTTGGAATATAAAGTCTTACAAAAATGAATGCTAAAAACTATCTTTACGTATATTTGGAAAAACAAAACACTTTTAAAAAAAAGAAAAGAAAAAAAAAGATCTGCTCCTTCTCATTATCTCCTCCTAGGACCTAAATAATTATAAATATGCAATATAATATATTATAATAATATTATTATATTAATACAATTATAATATAATAATATTGTGTTAATATTATATATAATTATAATATGTAATATAATAATTATATGTAAATAATTATATTAATTATATTAATTAAATAATTATACCCATTGTAACACTTTGAGTTTTTTATGTAAATAGTATTTTTTCCTAATTATATGAAAGCTAATTTTTTATGTATAAAGCTTTTTATTTTCAGAACACATGCATATTTTCAACATTCACCCTTGTACATCCTTATGTTCCAAATTTTTTCTGCCTCCCTTTCCCTCACTCCCCTTAGACAGCAAGTAATCCAATATATATGTTAAATATGTGCAATTCTTCTGTATGTCTTTCCACAATTATCTTGCTGCACAAAATAAATCAGATCAAAAAGGGGAAAATGAGAAAGAAAAGAAAATGCAAACATGCAACAACAACAAAAAGTGAAAATGCTATGTTGTGGTTCACATTCAGTTCCCACAGTCCTTTCTCTCTGGGTGTAGATGTCTCTCTTCACCACAAGACCATTGGAATTGGCTTGAATCACCTCATTGTTGAAAAGAGCCACGTCCATCAGAATTGGTCATCGTATAATCTTGTTGTTGTGTACAATGATCTCCTGGTTCTGCTCACTTCACTTAGCATCAATTCATGTAAGTCTTTCCAGGCCTTTCTGAAATCATTCTGTTGGTCATTTCTTATAGAACAATAATATTCTATCACATTCATATGCCACAATTTATTCAGCCACTCTCCAACTAATGGGCATCTGCTTGGTTTCCAGTTCCTTGCCACTACAGAAAGGGCTGTTACAAATACTTTTGCACATGTGGGTCCTTTTCCCTTTTCTATGATCTCTTTGGGATATAGACCTAGTAATGGTATTGCTGAATCAAAGGGTATACATAGTTTAATTGCCTTTTGGACATAGTTCTAAAGTGCTCTGCAAAACAGTTGGTTCAGTTCGCCACTCCACTGATAATGCATTAGTGTCCCAATTTTCCTATGTCATCTCCAATATTTGTTATTTTCCATTTCTGTCATATTAACCAATCTGACAGGTATACGGTGGTACCTCAGAGTTGCTTGATTCTTTTATCTAAGAGTTTCCTGTATTCTGATTTTCTCACAAATGTAAAGAAATTAGGAATTAGATAGAAATGAACAAAATTTAAATTTGGGCAGAGAGCCAAACTTCTGTCCAAATGTTAGAAATCTTCCTATCCTTGCATCTTTGAGCTACTAAGATAGTATTAACTTTTTGTTATTTTTGTTCACATTATAAACATGAGTTCAAATCTGACCTCAGACACTTATTAGCTGTGTGACTCTGGGCAAGTGAGTCATTTAACCTCTGCCTCAGTTTGTTATTGCTCAGTCTTTTTCAGTCATGTCACATTGGGAGTTTTCTTGTCAAAGATACCAGAGTAGTTTGCCATTTCCTTCTCCTACTCCTTTGACAGATGAGGAACTGGGGCAAACAGGGTTAAGTGACTTGCCCAGGATCACACAGCTCCTAAGTGTCTGAGGATGGATTTGAACAATGAATCTTCCCGACTCCAGATTCAGCATTCTGGTGCAACATGACGCCACCTAGCTGCCCCTGGGTTGTACTAGATGACTAAGAGTTCTTCCAGCTCTGTCTATGAATCTATTAATTACATAGTAGCAGTGGGAAGGGAAGAGAAAGGACAGAAACTCAGAGACATTAAAAAGCAAGTTATAACAGAATTCTCATGCTCCGTGTACTAGATTGAATTCTCCTCCAAGTGTATCAATTAAAATGGACTTTGCTGTCAGGTTAAGAGAAAGAAAATACTGTAAAATTCCTAATTTACCACTGACTCATCCTAAATTAAAGCCAATTTGTTCAAATAGACAGACATTGTGCATTGATGCAACCGGTTAAGTACTTTTCCTTATGGCTGCTATAAATCTGGCACTCTAATCTGTATTTGCAGTTGTAATTGACTCTATCTGTTCCATTTACCTGTTGGGACTAGTTTCAGGCGTGTACGTAAATGGTCTGCTATTGGGATGTTGCTGAGTAGTTGCTGAAGCCAGACTGTGGGTGGATACCTGACCTGATTTACACAATTTCTGAATGCTTTGCTTACTCTTTCTCACTGATGTCTTCTGGCTCCATTTCCAGGTTGAAAGTACTTCAAGCAGGAAATAAATAGATAAATAGAAATAAAACCATCCTTGCATTATTTTCTAGATTCCTTTTCTTTCTAAAAATGTGCTTTCTAATATGTAAGAGGAAATTTGTGTTAAAGAGTGCATTGTAATCTCCGTGCCCTCACCCCAAGTGGTGGTAACCCTTCCATTTTTTATGTGATCTCCCCAAGGATCACAGTGGAGCAAGAACCAAAAATGGGAGGAGAGGTTATATTCACCTGTACCACAGTTCCATCCCCTGACAACTTTTTTCTTTACCCTTGAGTTTTCTGTGCAGTTGCCTCAAAAAACAGCAGCAAGCTCTACTGTGGCCAGAATAAATATCTCAAAATGGCAAATCCAGATGCTGTGTTATTTTTCCTATGTGGGCCATGGCTGCTTTCCAGCAAAATTTTAATCCTGCCTGCAATGGCATTTGCTTCTGAAAAGCCCACAAAAACAACACCATTACAGTTGACCGAAGAATCAGAAAAGACAAGGAGAATAATTGGTAGCTAATTCACAGAACTGAAAAGGCAGGGGATATCTTTAAGACTAAGTGGATTTTTCAGAATCCTGGGAAACTTTTTAATTCTCTTTTTCTAAAATAAAATACCCCTCCCTCAAAAAAAAAAAAAAAAAACCCTAAGCAGAAAAGAAAAATCCTGGAGAATATTTGGTTGTTGCATTTGATCTGAACATCAGTACAAATAATTAAGTTTTTAGGATAATCATCACTGTTTCCCTGATGGAAATAAACAGGGACTCCCAAACCGGAGATAAACAATGGACAATAGGAATTCCTTTTCCTGTCTCTACTTTTCCCATAGTTATATAACATGTTTCCTTAATAAACATTTTAACAAGCAAAGACCCCAGTTACCCCCTAAGTCTGCCTCTGCTACTTTTCCAAAATAATCTCAATCACATATTCATTAAACTATAATTTTAGGAATGCCAGCATAACTCATGGTCTAGAATGGCAATTCTGGGTTCACATAAAAAGGAAGAATTTATTACAAATCTGGCCTCAATCACTTATTGGCTGGGTGATCTTGAACAGTCATTTGATCTCTGTTTGCTTCTGTTTTCCCAACTATAAAATGGGGATAATAACAGTATCTATCTCCCAGAGTTGTTTGAGAATCAAATGAGATAATATTTATAAAGCTCTTAGTATCCAGCAAATCTGGAATATCACATGTAGAGAATGCTTAAGCATCATGGTTTGGATGGACAGCAGAGTGCATGATGGAAAGTAAAATAATATATTCCAGATTATACAGGGCTTTCTATGCCCAACAAATAAAATAGCAAGAGCTGAAGGCAGATCTATGCCTTAGGAATATCAATTTGGCAGTTTTGTTGAGGATGACGGACAAAGAAGAGAGAGAGAAGCAGAGAGAGGGATCTCTGCAAACCCATAAAGAAGTTTAGGTAATAGTCCAGTAAAAGGTGACAAGAGACTGGATGAGGTGATGGTGAAATGAGTGAATAGAAAGGGATGAATATAAGGCATATTGTGGAGTCAGAATTGCTAAAATTGAATGGGTGGGAGGTAGCATGGAAAGCCAAGAGACAAAAAATGACTAAGGTGGAATGACTAGAAGGTGTTGCTCTCAAAAGAACAGGGACATTGGGAGGAAGAGTAAGCTAAGAGGAAACATTGAGTTCTGCTTAGAATATACTGAGTTTGAACTGCTTATGAGACTACCAGATTCCCATTAAGTAGTTGGTGATATGATATGATAGAAGACAAGACTAACTGAGGAGCTTTGGGAGTCTTTTGCAGAGATAATAGTTGAACCAGAAGGAAGCCTTGCCATAAAGACTCAGTGGGGAAATAGCATCCAGTAAGAGACAGTGTCATACACTACAGAGGGACCAGGAAGAAGGGGGACTGAGAAAAGACCACTGGCTCTATCAATAAAAATGTTACTTGGATTATTATTGTTCTATAAGAAATGATGAGCAAGCTGATTTCAGAAAAGCTTTGAAAGACATGAACTGATGCTGAGTGAAGTGAGTAAAACCAAGAGAGCATTGTGCATAATAACAAGATTTTGTAATGATCAACTCTGATGGACTTGGCTCTTCTCAACAATGAGATATTGAAGGCAGTTCCAATAGACTTGGGATGGAAAATGCCATCCACATCCAGAGAAAGAACTATGGAGACTGAATTTCCATATCCAATAGTATCTTCACCTTTTTTGTTTATTTGCTTGCTTTTTCTTTCTCTGATTTTCTTGCACTACATAACAAATATAGAAATATGTTTAAAAGAATTGCACATCTTTAACCTATATCAGATTGTTTGCTAACTTGGGAAGGGGAGAAGGAAAGAAGGAAGGAAGGAAAAAATTGGAACAGAGTCTTACATGTATTTGGAAAAAAATTCTCTTTAATGTATTTGGGAAAATAAAATACTCTTCATTTCAGGGGAAGTGCATTGTAATAATAGCTAACATTTACATAAAGCACTTATTATATGCTAAACTCTTTACAGTTATCTCATTGGATCCTCACTACAACACTGAGCTGCTGCTTCCACTGCTATTGCTGCTGTTACTATTGCTGCTGCTACTGTTGCTGATACTAATACTGCTGCTGCTACTATTACTACTGCTGCTACTATTGCTGCTGGTGCTGCTAGAGTCCTCCTGCTGTTCCTGGCTTACTTCCCACTCCCTGTATCTTACACTACATCTCCCAGAAAGCTCTGGGGCTACCAAATAAGTGAATCCTGAAAGTAATTTTTTTTTTTTTTAAGAAAATGGAAACAATTGCCAAAATCTGTTATGGGCTAATTAATTTCCCCCACCTGAAATCAGGCTGCATTTTTTATCTGCCCAATAAACCTTATTTTTACAAATAGTGCAAAGGTAAAATTCAGTTATTGCCAACTGATCAGTCCAAGTTATAGAGATCTGAATGAATGGAGCTTCTTATATTGAGTCAGACTATCTACAAAGAGTTCAAAGGTACTTTATTCATTTCTAATCTTATCATGATGAACTCTGGAATGAGGGTGAATTCTCAGTACAGTTTATAGACTGAGAGGCTCATAGCAATTAGAACTGGGGGTGGGAGGAGTGTGCCTTTGAAATAATCTAGTCCAGGGGTCAACAGACCATGGCATTGGGCCCACAGCCTGTTTTTGTACAAGCAAAACTAGCAAGGAATGTTTTTAACATTTTGTTGTTGTTGCTGTTTCTCAGTCATGTCCAGCTCTTTGTAACCCCTTCTGGAGTTTTCTTGGCAGAGATAATGGAGCGGTTTGCCACACAAAAGAGCAGGGATGAGAACCCTGGTGCTTTGTTTCCATTTCCAGAGTTCTCTGGACTCTAAGCTGAGCTTGGTAGGTCACTCAAGTTATCAACAAGCATTTATTAAGTTTTTACCAAAGTCCTTGCCCTCAAGAAACCTAGATCCTAATGAGCAGGACTTAAAATCAAGCTGAAGCAGGGAGGAGAGCAGAAAGTTGGTAGAGAAAGTCCTATGGAGATAAGACTACAATGCAAAGTGGGGGGTGGGTGGTACAACTAGGTTTAAGTGACTAGCCCAGGGTCACATAGCCAGTGTCTGAGAACACAGTTTCTCCTGACTTCAGGTCCTGTGCTTTATTCACTGCACCACCTAGCTGCTCCCCAAACTCCTATTCATAAAGCATATTTCTGACTAAATTACTTTTTTCCTCAGTGAACTTTCAGTGATTAACTCATGTCATAAAGAAAAATACAAACATCTTTGATATTTGAAATACTCTACAATCTGGTCCCAACCTAACTTTGCAGGTTGATTATTACATTGCTCCCCTTCATGGCTTCTGCTTTCCTAATTGTAATCCTACTTGTTCTTCTTCCTAGAGAATATTCCCTCACCCACCCCTCCTATAACAGAGGCTGTCCTCTGTGCCTGGGAAGTACTCTCTCTTCATTCAGAAATCCTAGTTCTCTTTTTCTTGAGAGGCATCTCCTATAAAGAAATTCATCCAAACTGCCAACTTTTACAACTCAAAGACTTCTGATTCCCTTACTGTCACTACCACCTTGAAGCCCCTTGGTGACTTGGTATTTATTTTCTAATTATTTAACTTCTATTTATCAATGAAAATAATGTTTTCTCCCAGCACAATTTTTTAAAGATTGGGAGTGTTTTATTTTTGTCTTTCAATCTCCAGTGCTTAGCATGGTACCTTTCACTTGGTAGAAGCTTAATAAATGCTTATTAAATTGAATTAAAGAACCTTTGGAGTCATCTACTGGATTTATCTTCTTTGGGTCATTCACAGGTTGAGCTAGCAAAATGAGTTGCCTTCATCCAATTGCAGAAATTGATAACTCATGTGGAGTCTACAACTTTGCACTCTTTCATATTAATAAGACTTGATGTTGGAAATACAGCTTAACCAAAATTTCAATATTCATCTGAAACATGGAAAGTGTGTGATTTTTTTAAATTGTTTTTGTCTTGTTTTTTAAGAAAAGTTTGTGAAAAATGAGATTGGGCTAGTATCAAGATAAAAGTAACTTTGGCTATTCTTTCAAAGACTTGATCGCATCATTTGAAACGTGTCAAAAGCATGAGTTATTTCATGTTTCGCTCACCTTGACATAATGTCCTTAAATAGCTTTCAACCTGCTGGGAAAGCCATTAAACCTAACCAAGATCTGCAGGAGTAACAACTTCATTGCCTTTTAAGCAAGGAGATATTGACAGAGATCATGACAGCTCTGTATTTGCCCCTTCTTATATTATTTGCATTATGGGTCTGACAGTGAAGGAGAAACAGAGAGAGCTACATGGGAAATTAGAGCTTTTGTCTACAACCAGGCACATGCTGGACATGCTGTGTTAGATCTGGAGATGGCTTTTTTTTTTTTCAATGTATTCATATAATTTGAGAACATTTGCTGTGGGTGCTTTTCAAAGAGAGAAGCTGATAAACTGCTAGGTTGCATTGCACCCTGGAAATTTAAAATCACAAGATTTTAACATTTTCTAGGCACCTTGAAAAACAAAACAAAACAGCCCACACTGAAACAGGCAGAAGAGCATTTTAATAACAGTCTTTAAGGATGTACTATATGGTAAGTGGTGACTAGGTGTTCTCTGCCTTAGTGAAGAAAGAATAAGGCAGAATGGCTTTAAATTGTAGGTTAGAGACAGTCAAATCTTAATTACCCATATGTGGATTATCCACTTAGTAGATTATCTATTGTAACCATTGTACAAATCTCCCCAAAACAGCCACACCTTCAACCAGACTTTTTTTTAGGTTGGTCTCTCCAGGGAATATGTTCAGAGAAAATTAATTCACATAAACATCAAGATAAACAAAACATAATTTTTCATGTTTTATGCTATCTGAAGGACAAAAATAGAAATGCATTTTTAAAAACGGACAAGTATGGAATGTTTATTATTATTATTATTATTTGTTGCTGTTGTCTTATGGATTTTTCCAGTGTTTGGTAATTATTTGCACCATGTCGAGTTATGATAGATTTTGGTGTTTGGAAAAAATTTTGGAAGCATTTCCTTTATTAAGTCTTTTAAAAGGAAAAGTCAGGGCTGCTAGGTGGTGCAGTGGGTAGAGCACCAGCCCTGAAATCAGGAGGACCTGAATTCAAATGTGGTCTCAGACACTTGACACTTCCTAGCTGTGTAACCCTGGAGAAGTCACAACCTCAATTGCCTCAGCAAAAAGGAGAAAGAAAGAAAAAGAAAAGTCACTGTCTAGACAAATTGTAGTATACTGAGAGAAATAATTCATTTAGACCCCTACTCTATTCCAATCAATAGTAATCAATTTGATAGAATCATATCTATGTTCTGTATATAAAGCCCCAGGACTGCAGATTCTAAATTTATAACTATAGGGAGTTAACTAAAGGTCCTCCACCCTAGTTTTGCCTTTGTGATGGTGACCAAGCCCAGAGTGGCAGAAATCATAACTACATGGAAAATCCCCCAAAAGATATTTGTACCTCCAGACAAATTACCTGGATCAGATGACCATATTATCATCATTTAGATACTGTGATAACTTTACCAATTTGTGACCCTTCTGGTGTTCATATTTTATCCTATGCATTATATGGTAACCAATGATATCACTGTTCTATATTTAGTATAATTGTAACCTTATAAAAGTATAGCCCTGAGGAGAGATGGCATCTTACATCACAAGAAAGATCTGAGGTCCACTTCTTTGGAAGGGACCATGGACCCTTTAACAAAGTGCCATTGGCTCTGAGTTCTTTTTTTTTTTTTTTTAGAATAGTTCAAGCTTTAATAAACTTAATTTGTACTGTTATGATAGTCTGTAGACAGACAGATAGACAGATAGATAGATCTAAATTGATATATATATATGTACACAACACATAGATATCTGATGAGAAGCTGAAAAATGACACATACATTTCTGTTACTAAAATAATACAGAACAATCCCACAAAAATATGTACAGACGAATTACACATGCTTAACATACATTGGATTACGTGCCTTTTAGGGGAAGGGATGGGAGGGAAAGGGAGAAAAAGTTTGAAACATGAGATTTTGTAAGGGTGAATGTTGAAAACTATTATGAATATGTTTTGAAAATAAAAACCTTTATAAAAAAACAAACATTCCTACATTCTTTGACTACTACGTGTTTTGAAATTTTTCAAGCATTGATATCTTCTATAGTTTTAAAGATATCAAAGGTTCTACAAGTTTTCTTCTCTTTAAATCCATTTTATTTTCACTCATTATGCCTCTGGAATAAGGTTATTCTTTGGGTTTTATCCAAACACTCTTTAATTCTGAATCTTTATAGAAACACTTGAATATCATCTCATGTGGCTCTGAGTTCTGACTCAGTCTCTTTTAATCTAGGTTGAATAATTTTAATCTCCACAATATAAGTATAATAGAGTTTTATTGCACCATAATAAGTGACAAATATGAAGAATTCAAAAAAACTTTGGAAGAGTTGATGCTTTGTGAAATAATCAAAATGGTGAAAAAAAAATATAAGATGACCACAATAATATAAAGAACAGAATTAAAAGCCATCAGAACTCTGCAATGCTCTAGAGACCTAGTGATGGAATACATTTTCTTTCTTTTAGTAGAAAGGTAATGGAGTACAGGTAATGGATTCAATTCAATTCCACTAATGCTTAATTGTGCCCATCCTTTGGGAGGTCCCCAGGCATGGCTAGGAGATAAAAGTTATTTATCCTTTGTTCTGAAGGACTACGTGAAGGTAATGTCTTGACTTGGACATGAATTGGATTTAACTGAGGCAGAACTTCTCACTTTCTCCTCCAGAGTCATCAGAGCCCAAAGGCAACACAAGAGTCAAGATGATTGGTGATGACTCAGGATGCAAAATGACCTTGGCCTTTTTTTATTTATTTTATTTTTTGGTGAGGCAATTGGGGTTAAAGGACTTGCTCAGGGTCACACAACTAGGAAATGTGAGATCTATTTGAACTCAGAGCCTCCTAACTTTAAGGCTGGTCTATCCACTGCACCCCCTAACTGTCCCTTGGCCTTTTAAAATTAAGGTCTTTCCCATTCGAGGAGATACATCTTATTGAAGATGTTAGAAACACACTCTTGACACTGAAAATCAGATATTGAAGAAAGAATCTTAAGGAATCATCTTAACGTTTCTGGCCAGAAGTAGGCTCCACTCTTCAAAAAAAGGGAGCCCTGAGCACATATTCTCAGGAAAGAAGTGGGAGAATCTTTCTACTTGCTAGTTTGGCACAGTCCCTCCCTTCAGAGAACAGATTGGTCCATTCCTTCTGGGTTACCATCTTTCTGATCCACCCACTGTATAAACATGTTTCTCCTCCCTCATCATATATCCCATGTTCAAAAATGGTGGAAAACTCCTCCTATGGGATATGTTGTTTAATATTCAATTAGTCTATTAAGTAAACACAATAGTGATTTGGTCAAGTCAAGTCAAGGCTGGGTTGGCTATTATCTTAAGTTTATGGTTTTCTCAAAATCACAAGACTCTTTTTGATTGGCTAAATCCACCTATGCCTTCCTAGCCCCCTAATTTCTTATTTGCTCAAGGCTTCTATTGATCACTTAATTGTTCTGTGGAATCTTACGCTCCTTTCTTTCTTCCCTCTCTTTCTGAAAACCTCTTGGTCATGGAGCCCACTATCCTACACTACCTGGAAGCTTGCAACATTGTCTGTGGAAACCCAACTTTTCAGCATTTCTGACAAAGGCATAGAACATAAAACCCCAAAGTAAATACAAGGAATATCAATGAGAAAGGCTAATAATGAGAAGGGATGTTGATCACTGACCTCACACTTTGTCCAACAGATATGGTGAATGTGTTGATTTGTTTTGTTTCACCATACTTCTTAGTGATATTGGGAAATTCCAGTAGTATTGAAAAATGCATCAATAAAACATTTTTATTCAAGAAATTTACTATAGTTGAAACAAAGAGCGACTTCCCTACAAAAAGTCCAGTGGAGACAAGGAGCTAAGGAGAAATGCTTGGTGGTTTCTGTGGGGGAACATTGTGCCGGCATAAAGACAGAGTGAAGATGAATTAAGGATGACCTAACCTGGAATGTACTGCTGGAGAAATATATCACCTGCTCTCCTCCTTTTTGGATAATTAGTTTTGCTAACCAGAAGCCAAGCTCAGTTGTCCCAATAATGTTGGAACACTGCAAATGCTATCAGTGCCTTCTAAGTTTTTGTGTCCTGGGGCAAAACCCTAATTTCTCTTCCCCAGTTATAACATGAGCAATATTCCCCTTCCCTCCTTTGGCACTGATAATAGACATGACTGTATAAAGAACAATATTTAGATTCCTTTCCAGTTATATTCTCATAATTCTTTTAGATTTTGAAGGGGATTTGTTACCTGAGACCAACTAAAACCATGATTATGTGTCTCTCTCTCTAAGGTCTCTGCTAGTCTTTAGGAACTGAGACAAGTGACAGTAGCTGAGATATTTGATGGGGTACATATGCCTCACTAGGGGACTTCTGGAAATTTGTTTACTTTTTGTGAATAACTACCTGCTTTTCTTCAAAAGCAGGTTTATAGATAGAAACCTGTTCTAAGGGACAAAGGGATTGATTCCCTGTTGGACTTTCAGGAACCTGAATGTCAACCATCAAAGATTAATTTTGCTGTTGTTGTTTTTCAGTTTTCAAAAATGTTTAGGGCAGTTAGGTGATACAAAGGATAGATCACAACAGGTGAGGATCTGAATTCAAATCCATGCTCAGACACTTACCAAGCATGTGACCCTGGACAAGTCATTTAACCCCAATTGCCTCCTTCCCCCCAAAAAAGAATCCTCTATGCCTATCAATGAATAACTTAAATGGGATAGTGAGAAGATATTCCCCGGGGGATAATTTTTAATTTGGATAGATTTGCCATCAATTATATAGAATTAGGAGGAAGCTAGGGAGTATTTGGAGTCAAGAAGAACTAAGTATATATCTATGCACAGGCACAAACTTTGTGACCCTAGGCAAATCACTTAGCCTCAGTTTCCTCATCTGAAAAACAGCAATAATAAAGGCACCTATCTCACAAGATTGTTGTAAAATTGATTGAGTGTATACACACACACACCACATTGCAATCTTTAAAACTGTCTATAAATGTTAGCTATGATTATTAGCCATTATTAACACACAATTGCATTGTTGGGGAAAATTTTGCAAATTGAATAGAATTTATATTTGCATTCCAAAAGTAAAAAAAAAAAAAAAAAAAATTAGTTGGAGAACCACTGATCCTGTGAAATAGGATAAAGGAAAGGTATATGGGAGGAGGAAACTGTTACAAAGCAAGTTAAGAGGTATTGACCAGGGAACCTCAAAACTCTGAAAAATCCTTAAAGGAGAAAACCTCTTGGTCTCTGCCTCAGGGAGGTGACTCCACCCTAAGCACAAATAGGTTCATCTTTGTTATCTGGCTCAGTCCCAAAACCCATGGAATTCAATTCAATTCTAACCCTGGTTGAAACCTAGCCTGGAGCCAATCTGGGACTCCACCTACAAGTCCCCTTCAGTTTGTAGCCAAAGCCCCCTATCATAAAAGAGCCAACCTGGAGTCTTCTCTTTGCAGAGGTCTCAAACATGGCAGCCTTATGCAGGCCCTGGAGCCCTGGTTATGGTGCCTTTTATCTCTACCTTCAACTTTACTAACTAGACTTTACTTCCAAACCCCAAAATAAACCTCTTTTATCAATCTAAGTTTTCGGGTCTGTAAATTCCTTTACAGGGGACTCTTGTGCCTCTACTAGACCTCATTTAACTCTGTATCCTTGCGCCGAATCCAAAGGGGTTACAGGGGAGCTCTATTTGACTCCCTGGGCCCCAAATTTGCCACTAAACCTCAAACAAGCCTAATTTCATTTAGGTACCCCAATTCTAAACCTCATCAGTATCTTCAGAATTTTGTTGAAATGTGCCAAAGTTGGAAGAGAATTTTTAAGAATAATATCATCCAACTTTTTCACTTTACAGTTGAGGAAATAAAAAATTAAAGACGTTAAGGAAATTATACAAAGTCAGACACCAAGTTAATAGGACAACCACTACTAAAAAGCAAATCTTTTCAATTCTATCTGACTTTTCAATGCACCTATACTTCAATATGACACTAATGTTAATGGCTTAGCCTTTCTAAGTTTTCCATTCATTGCTTTTTAAATGCTGTTAGGGCATTTTAAAGGGAAGATGGATGCATCAGGAGACCTGGAGGAGACACCATGAGGCAAGATGGGCAGGAAAACATGATCTCCCCAGAGAAATAAGAGATTCATCTTCACAATGTGCAATCAATGTGGCAAGGCAGCTGACACCATGAGCTGGATGAAATTCAGCAATAGAGTGATCATTGATGGCTTTGCAAAGTTAGGGGCTATAAGAAGGAACTTAAGAAAAAGTGTATGTTAATTGCTTAGTGTGGAAGCATACTAAGCAAGTGCATCCCAGTATTTTGGATAATTAGCCAAACTATATGCAGATTTACCTCTATTTTTTTTTTTTTTACAGACATATACTGATGCTCTTAAAGAACATACAGATTAAATCATTTCATAGTATTAGGAGACTTTGTTATCAAAAGGCTTAATTTTCGTGGGATAATAGACTCTTTGGACAAGTTGGTAAAGTCTGTGGATCCTGTGAGAAATGCTGAAAAGTTGGGTTTTCACAGTGTTGCAAGCTTCCAGGTAGTGAAGGATAGTGAGTACCACTGACCAAGAGGCTTTCAGAAGGTGAGAGGTTAAGGAAGATTAAGATTCCACAGAACAATTAAGTGATCAATAGAAGCCATGTACAAAGGGTAGCTAGGAAGGCATAGGTGAATTCAGCCAATCAGAAAGAGTCTTGTGGTTTTGAGAAAACCACCAATTTAAGATAAGAGCCCATCCATCCCATTAATGAACTGACTAGACCAAATCACTATTGTGCCTGCTTAATAAGCTAATTGAATATTAAACAACATACCCTGTGGGAGGAGCTTTCTGCTATTTTTGAATATGTGATATATGACAAGGGAGGGGAAACATGCTTATACATATTTAGGGGAAACATAGTGGATGGATCAGAAAGATTGTAACCCCAGAAGGGATCCCCGGAAGGGAATGGACCAATCCAGTCTGAAGGGAGGGACTGTGCCAAACCACCAAGTGTAAAGCTTCTCCCACTTCTGTGGTTCCTCTTCCTCAAGAGGAGTGGAACCTGTTGCCAGAAACGTAAATGTAATTCCTTAAAGCTTCTTCTTTAATAAATAAATAATCTTCTTCCTCGATATCTGATTTTCAGTGTCAAGAGTGTATTTCTAATAACTCTTTCTCAGAATACAATGCTTTTAAATGCATAAAATAAAATACTAAGTTTAGAAGAGAAACTAATTGCTATATATCAAAATACAATTATCAGATATTTTAAAAAGTGAATTCATGGCCAGCAGCTTACAGTCCTTTTATAAAATGGAAGAAAATTATTTGCTTGATCTGTTGAACAAATCTGAATTGTCAAAAAATTTTATACCCACATATTCTTACTTTACTTTATACCCATATATTCTTTTTTTATGCCCATATATTCTTAAATATATACTATGCCCATACTTTATATCCATATGTTCAGTGGTCCTCAAACTTTTTAAATAGGGGGCCAGTTCACTGTCCCTCAGACTGTTGGAGGGCCAGACTTTGGTAAAAAAAAAAAAGCTCACGCTCTATCTCTGCCTCTCAGCCCATTTGCCATAACCGGCAGGCCGCATAAACATCCTCAGTGGCTGCATCTGGCCCGTGGGCCGTAGTTTGAGAACTCCTGCATATATTCTTAACAATCATAAATACACATGTCATAGAAACATGGTTTAAAAGAAACACTTTATAAAGCACATCATCTCATTTGATCCTCAAAGCAATTTTGTGGGGCAGGCACACAATGATAGATCATAGATTTAGAGCAATAATTTGACAAATGGACGAACAAAGACAGCAGGCATTTAGGATTAGATATTTTACAACTTGTCCTAATAAGTGGTAAGTGGAAGAATCAGAATTTGGATTCAAGTCCTCTTATTCCAAATATAGAATTTTTCCATTGCACCTCCTAGCTTCCATTATTGCCCTCCTGTGGCAGATGAATCCCAGAAAGGTTAAGGGACTTAATCCAACTTCACATTCATAGTGCATGACAGATCTGGGATTTAAAAGGAAGTCTTTTGACTACAAATCCATGTTCTAGAATTAGAACATAATATTTCTGTGATTAAAGCCTAATCACAAAATTGGAATCACATTTTGCAACAGACACCCATTTTATACAGTTCAATAAAATCCTCTTAATATGAATACATTGTTGGCTCTCTGCCCTTTGACAAAAATCAGAATCCATCTCCTCTTCATAAAATTATCTAAATTGTCTCAGCTATATGTATGTGCTTTAAATTTTATATAGTGGACCTGTATCCAAGAATATACTTCTTTTTCCTATGGGTCACTTTTCCATGAAGGCTTTGGGATTAATAAGTAAGTGAATCCTAAAAGTGATTCCTAAGGATGTAGGATGAGCCATGAATATTTTTAGGTGCAGGAGATGCAGAAGTCTGATGACAGCAAAAAAAATCTGTATACCCTAGGTCGCCTTTGTAATATGTAAGGCAGCCTCCTATTCTCCTATCAGCAGAACTAGCAAAGGTGAGCAATGTTGGCCAATGGGTGAGTGAGTTTCTGTCCAACTAAACCTCTTGGTGAACTGTGGGAAAAACAAGGAGGGAGGGGACTGAATTTCCTGTAGTAATTTATGTTATGAACATGAAGTCCAGCTTCTAGGGTGAGTGATTATGAGTAGCTTTAAAAGAATTCACTTCCTCTGTCCCAGAGAGAGTTAAATTAAGTGCAAACATTTAGTTTCTTCTACTTTACAGAAAAGCTAGTGAGAGCAAGGTACCAACCTGGTGGAATGGGGTAAGAGGAATTAAAATGATTGCGATTTGTAAGATAAACAAATCTGTTGCTTGTATTTCATTACCATTTTATTTTCCAACTAAAATGTTTACTAAGATAATTATATTAGCCGAGATATTCGAGTGACAGAGTTAGCTGGAAAAGGAAAGGGAAAATACTATGTATGTAGGGGAAGTGTTAGTTTAAGATAATAAAAGTCCTGAGGAAAAGTTACAAAGCAGTAGTGGACATAAGGCTGATTCAACTGACAGCCCCAATCATTCATGATCCTGAGTGCTCATAGAGTTCCCCACAAACATTTACCACACTCCCCTTGTTATAGTTGAATCTCCAGTCAATCTACTAGCATTTATTAAGCCAAGCATTTCTCTAGTTATTCTTCTAACCAATAATCAGTCTCCCTGGGATTTTTACAGAATAATCATTAAGATATGATGGGACTATCTGAAATCATCAAATCCAACCTGTGTCTCAACAGAGAATCTGATCAAAATTTGAATTTGTACTATTTATTTCCACATATACACAAATATACATATGTAAAATATATATAATTTTACATAATTATATATTTAAGTAGTGCAAATTCAAATATATATGATCACTTTCACCAGATTCATTATTCACACAAATAAGGTCCTAGGTGCAAGAAAACCTAGAAGTGTTCCTCAGCCTATGCTTGAAGATTTCTGCTGAAAAGAAACTCACTAGCTTCAGAGACAGCACTTTAGTTTTAATTGTTAGAAAGTTTTTTCCTGATATCAAGCTAAAATGTACCTCTTTGCTTCCATCCATTGCTCCTATTTTGGGTCTTAGAGAGCAAACAGTACCACTCTAGTTCTTTATCTTTGTGACAATGCTTCAAATACTTGAACTATTTCAAGTATTTTCTTTTTCCTCTCCTATGCTGTTAGTATTTTTATGGTTAAAGATTTGTCAGATCAACTCTGAGATACCACTACACACTTCTCAGATTGGCTAAGAACTCAGGAAAAGATAACAACTAATGTTGGAGGGGAGGTGGGAAAATAGGGACACTGATACATTCAGTGATGGAATTGTGAACTAACCCAATCATTCTAGAGAGAATTTGGAACTAGCCCAAAGGGCCATCATACTGTGCATACCTTTTGACCCAACAGTGTTACTATTGGGCCTATATCCCAAAGAGATCTTAAAGAAGGGAAAGGGACCTGTATGTGCAAGAATGTTTGTGGCAGCCCTCTTTGTAGTGGCCAGAAACTGGAAACTGAATGGATGCCCTTCAATTGGCTGAATAAGTTATGGTATGCAAATATTATGGAATATTATTGTTCTATAAGAAATAACCAACAGGATGATTTCAAAGAGACCTGGAGAGACTTACATGAACTCATGCTGAATGAAATGAGCAGAACCAGGAGATCATTATAAATGACAACAAGAAGACTATACAATGATCAATTCTAATGGTTGTGGCTCTTCAATAATGAATTGATTCAGACCAGTTTCAATTGTTCAGTAATGAGAAGAGCCATCTACACCCAGAGAGAGGATTGTGGGAACTGAGTGTGGATCACAACATAGTATTTTCACTTTTTTGTTGTTTTTTCTGTGCCTTTTTTTTTCTTTTTGATCTGATTTTTCTTGTGCAGCGAGATAATTGTGGAAATATGTATAGAAGAATTGTACATGTATATGTTAAACATATATTGTATTACCAGCTGTCTAAAGAAGGAGATGGGAGAAAGGGAGGGACAAAAAAAAATTGGAACATAGGATTTTGCAGGGATGAATGCTTAAAACTATGCATATATTTTGAAAATAAAAAGCTTTTTAAAAAATATACTCTAAGATTCTAATCTCATGACATGTATATGACTTTGTTTTCTCAATGAATCTTCATTAGTGAGTTGGGTTAGAGTCATGTTGGAAAGGTATATTGGCCCAGGGACAGACTGTTTTCCAAGGACCAGCTTAGCTAGCTAGAGAGAGGCTGATTACAACTAGGCTGACTACTAGCTGATAAATTTTTTGGCTATGACAATAAAGGAAGCAAAGACAAATGCAAAATGGCCTTCAGTCTCTATTCTTTAGTACAGTGCTTGACTTACTGTCAAATGAAAAAGAAAGTGTTTAAAAAAAAATCATATAGGATTTAGGCCAGCAGTAAACTCTAATTATTGGTGTATTAAATGTGAGATCCTTGTCCAGTGATAAAGGAGACATTATACTAGGATATATTAATATTATCATTATTAATCAATATCAATATTAATATTATTTTTGAAAATAAATTTGCTTCTACTTTCTGTTTTTAAACCAGAAAGCCAAAGTTGAACCTTCCTTTGTAATAAAGAAAAACAATTAAGAACATCATTGCATCTAATGATATATGTACATTCTACCATCATTCTTCTATTGATATTCTTGTTATAAAATGAATGATGTTGATATTCTTTTTTTGCCTTTTTTTTTTCTTTTCTGAGGCTGGGGTTAAGTGACTTGCCCAGGATCACACAGCTAGGAAGCTTTACGTGTCTGAGATCAGATTTGAACTTAGGTCCTCCTGACTTCAGGGCTGGTGTTCTATCTACTTCATCACTTAGCTGCCCCTTGATGTGAAATTCTTGCTCAGAAATAAAAATATTTCATCAGAAGTTGCCGCTAAATTAAAGAATAGCTAGCAAGTCCTAGCTGGAGTGGTAAATGAAAAAGTTGGTGGAGTTTTGTTTTGTTTTATTGTGCATCCAAAGTTAAATAGAACATCATATTATGGGACCCTTAGTCATCTAGCAGATCATAAGCAAAAACACTGAAGAAATATAATATAAATGAAGTAATCACATACCAAGTGGGAGAACAATTTGCATTGTGAAGAACTCACAAAGACATTTATCACAGCCACAAAAGAAACCATTTATTATTGTGAAATGGCTCATGGGCTAAATCAAATATGATTAATCAAAGCTGAATCATATGATTCAGCAAGATACTTCTGGTGTTGTGGACTTTTAAAGTGTCAGGGAAGAAGGAGAGGAAAGGGCAGGATTAGGGGATTAGGAAAAAATTAGAGAGGAGTTGAGGAGAAGTTAGGGAGGCCAGGTGAACAAACTCTGCATTGGGAGTTGAAAAGCTGTGACCCAATACATGGTTAAGTCTATCTTCAGATATGCTAATTAAGACAGTTTCAAGAAATAGCTCAACTCATTTGTGACCATGGAAATGGGATGGATGGAAGTTCTCACAATGGATTGATGAAAGCTCCTGTTCCATATCAAGACCATTTTGAGAATAATTGCAATTTGTATACCAATATGGGTCCCAAAGCATAAGGAAGTAGAGAAATTCTATGAAGAATTTCACAAGATATTCCCAATTAAATCAACATATATTTTGTTCTTTTTTCTGGCTTAGGTTCTTAAATTAATCACATGTTCCTTAAATACTTGATAATTTCATGATAAAGATGATTATGGGAAATAATGTACCGCAAGAGTCTGGAGAGCATGATAGATTATAGAGTAAAGGGAGAATCAAGAATTGTCAGTTAGAACCAAGAAATAAACGTATTCCTTTTGCTGACCCAGTGTACATGTGTGGGGTTGGTGTATAAGTGAATCTGCTAGTCTTGGCTAAGGTGGACAGCAATACAGTGCTTTTTGTTGGAGGTCAGGGTTGCTATAATTAAAAGAAGATAGGAGAAATTCCAATATGAAGACCCATATAAGAGTCACTTAACCTTACTCAGTTTCCCTATGTGTAAAATGAACTGAAGAAGGAAATGACAAGCCACTTTAGTATCTTTGCCAAGTAAACCCCAAATCAAATTGAAAGAATCACTATTGAAATGAATGAATAATTCAGTACTCAATTGCATAATATAGAGATTATAGGAATGTGATTTTTTGTTTTGTTTTGCTGAGGCAATTGGGGTTAAGTACCTTGCCTAGGCTCACACAGTTAGGAAGTGTTAAGTGCCTGAGGTCACATTTGAACTCAGGTCCTCCTCACTTCAGTGATAGTACTCTAGTCACTGAACTATCTAGCTGCTCCAGGAATGGATTTTTTAAAAACCCATACTTATACACAATATATGTTCCTGCCCTTAAACTTTACTTACCCATTGATTCTCTCCTACCCTTTTATTTCTATAGAAAATTCTTTGAACTATATAAGATACAACATAGTATCTGTAATCAGTATTATAAGTATTCTATTAAAAGTCCACAATTTTACATTTTAATGTACTTGTATAATCTTCTTTTCTAATACACTCTTGCTTTTAAAATACAGAGCAGCTCATAGTTAAGAAAAGGAGCAAACTGAATTATGACGACTTTGTTGATGGTAGTTTGAATACTTTGAACTCAATTAAGATCTTACATTAAGATAATGACGCCACCATTTCCAAGAGATACAATAAACTGAGTAATGACCAACAGAAACAAACTTTATCTTTTAATTCACTTTAGTTAGCTCCTATTCAAAGACATCAAAGTTCCCCTAAATAACCAAACTTTGATATTCCAAATGATAGATTAGAACATTTATCCAAAAGTCCTTATCATCCTAGATTGTGCATGTTTCCAAGAAGCAAAATAAGAGAATAGATAAAGAAAAAATAAAGGTGATTGGAATATAGTCCATCAAAGGATGTAACATTCTCCTTTAAGTGAGACTTCTTTAACTTTAATGATGTATCAGAGGTCATGCTAATCCAGAATTTATTAATAAGGGATGCAGAAACTGGAATAGGGACAGAGCAAATAAGTAATTTTTAAACTACCATCTATCAAAATTTTGTATATTGAGCTGATATTCTTTATAATCAAGTTTTAATGAAAGAGATCTTCTTGATGTATTGTTGGATAAGGATGAACTGGCTTATCTATCTAAATAATAAAAAGAAAATCATAAATGAAAAGCAAGTGATTGATACTATTCTGTGTTCAACAAAAGATGTGACACCTTCCAGGGGTCACAGTGGAGAAGCTGACAGCTTGGAAAAAACTTTATTTCTAAATCTAATCAATATACTCAAAAATAATATGGTCCTATTCAAATCAGTTCCACTTGTTCAGTGATGAAGAGAGACATTCTCACCCAGAAAGAGGACTGTGGGAACTGAGTGTGGACCACAACATAGCATTCTCACTCTCTCTGTTGTTATTTGCTTGCATTTTGTTTTCTTTCTCAGTTTTTCTTTTTTTTCTTTTTGATCTGATTTTTCTTGTACAGCAAGATAACTGTATAAATATGTATACATATATTGTATATAACATGTATTTAAACATATTTAACATGTATTCGACTACCTGCCAGCTAGGGGAATAGGTGGGGGGAAGTAGGGGAAATTTTGGAACAAAATTTTTGCAAGGGTCAGTGTTGGAAAAATTACCCATGCATATGTTTTGTAAATAAAAAAAATATATATATATATGGTCCTATCATACCAATCACAATGGGCCTGGTCAGTTGAGAGATCCTTTCCCACTTTATTGCTCTAGATATGGCCTTACATAGATTATGAAGAGAATGTCAGGCATTTTTCTTCCTACTTCTGATTCATATCCACTATCCATAGTAGAATTTGAGGGCAATTAAAAAAAATAAACTTAGGTTTAGCTTATGTCTAGGGTCTAACTAAAAAGGCAAGTTAATAAGATCTTTCTAGAAAGGCACTTACTGTACAAAGTAGATTGGGTATAGGGAAATTATTTATTCCTTCTCCCATAAAAGAAATACTTACAATGAAAAAGGTTCTTAAGTGTATATTAACAAATACTTAAAACATATGAGTAAATTATGTAGCGCCTCTTCTGTTCCATCCCTCTCAATCCCAACTCAGGACCCACAAGTTTTAAGGTTTAAGTGCCTAGGGAGAGAATTTCTATCAAATCCTAGTGTATAGTCTATGGGATTCATCTCTCACTACTGTGTCCAAATAATGGATCTGTTATTTGAGGGTTACTATTCAGGTAGCTCCCTGTCAGAGCAACACAGACAATAGGGAAGAGAATGGGAAGAAGAATTCTCTCCTGGACAGAACTTGGGTTCATTCTGTTGTCAGTGATTATCTTTTCCTCCAAAAAATACTGTACTGTGGTAGCTGCAGAGAGAAACTCCCAAAGAACAAGATAAATTGACTAAAGACTAGGGACCCAAGAACTCCTGAACTTTTAAGTGCTTAAAAAGTCAGTCTTTAATTCTGGCTGGCATCTATGCTGAGGGGAAGAAACACAAAGCAGATGAATTTGTTAGACCAGTGAAAGCCAGTCTTGGATTCACCCAGACAAGTATGCTCCAGTTACCATGTGCAATTAGTAGCCATAGTTATGGGGAATGGGATTAGGGAGAAGAGAAATCCTCTGTGAGAAGTCCAAGGAAGAGTTAATGGAGTTCAAAGTCATGCATTAACAAATAGAGGGAGAACGAGTAGAAGCTGTGTCTCTCTCTCTTTAAAAATTTTAATACTCAATTGTCAGTCCTCTTTAATGGGGAAGATAGTACATGGAGACCAACCTGAAGGTTCTTTCTCAAAAGAGCAAACTTATCACCAGAAGTTGCCAGGACTGAGGCTCTGATGTCCATGGGAAGTACCCCAACTGGAACACATGTATCACCATTAAGTGACCAGCAAATAGTCCAATGTCCATAAACTTTTCAAAAGTTACATTATAAAAGTGAATCATATGCAATAATCTCCTTGAAATACTATGTGTCTGGGTAATTGTATCCAAAAACTGTGTCCTTGACCAATATTGCACCATTAAAAAAACCTGTTTTCAGCAAATGGTCTACATAACGCTGACAAAGATGTCTATAGAAACCATGAATCCATGAGGACTGAGCTGGGAGTATGAGGGAAGGGGGAAGTAGGGAGATAGAAAGTGGGAAAGGATGGTGGGGGAACGAAAAGTTGTCTTTGAAAAAAGTATAATGCATTTGAACTTTTTGTGCCAGTTCAGAAACTGGTAACAATTGAAGCCCATCCTATTTTTTGAATAATTAAATGATGTCCTTTATATTCTTAAAATTGACTGGTCATTAGTCTTGTCTGGTGTTTTTTTTTACATTATTAGATTTTCATTGACCAAAACAAAGCTATCCTTGTCACAATGAGATTTATCTAGAATCACATTATTGTCTTAATTTTTTCATACAAGGGATACCATTTGCTCGATAGTCATGGTCTTTTGAACATGTTCTAAGTAACACTTTTATTTTTAACATTATGGTTTCATGCTGGCAAAAACTAATTGTCAATGTGCTTAGTTTGCCAAGCAATTCCAATGGTAACCAGTGATCAAATGCATCAGTATTGCATATTTCAATGATGAGTATTATTATTTATATTTATCATTTATTTATACTAAAGAAAATTATTTATACTAAACTTGGATATTTTGCTGTATAACCATTCCCAAGTTTATAGTCACTAGAAACAGTGTCTCATTTATTGGACTTATTTGGATTACTATCATTTTAATTATAGGCAAAACATTTTTCTGCAACAGCATCCATCAAGGGACATCCTTCCTAAAAGATTGTTCATCATTTCTATCTGTTTTGATACTAGATCTGGATACACCTACAAAATACTCACATGCATGTTACAATGAGAGCATGGTTTAAGCCTTGTCTAATAGATGTATGCATCTATCTATGTATTATGTTAAACTAAACAGACTTGTCTTGGATTTTTTTTTTGCGTTATTCAGACTCTTTATTGATCTATGGAAGTGAGTCCTCTAAGAAAAGCAATAATGAAAATTTCATAAGGAATACCATTGAAAAGTTTTATGTTATTGCCAAACATAGGGTGGTTATTCAGAGTATAGTAGAGTATAGCAGAGGCTGCTATAAAATAAAATTATTACATCATTTTATAATCATTTATATGCTTTATAAGATATTATTAAAACAACTTCACTTTCTGGCATTAAAATTAACGCCAGATGCTTTAATTAAATTCATGCAAATTAATGTGATGCATCCTATTCTTTAGAGGATAATAAAGTGAGCAAGACCCTTCAAAATCCAAATCTCAACTTACTAAAATATTATTTCAACATTTGGCTAGCTGGAGCAATTTGTTATGGAAAGCTTTGGCCTTCAAGATCACCAGGTCCTCTAATACATTGTTGGTGGAGTTGTGAAAGAACCCAACCATTCTGGAGAGCAATTTGGAACTATGCCCAAAAAGGTATCAAACTGTGCATACCCTTATTGGGCTTATATCCCAAAGAAATACTGAGGAGGGGAAAGGGACCTATGTGTTCCAAAATGTTTGTGGAAGCTCTTTTTGTAGTGGCTAGAAACTGGAAGATGAATGGATGTCCATCAGTTGGAGAATGGTTGGGTAAATTATGGTATATGAAGGTTATGGAATATTATTGTTCTGTAAGAAATGACCAACAGGAGGAATACAGAGAGGCCTGGAGAGACTTACATCAACTGATGCTGAGTGAAATGAACATAACCAGAAGATCGCTGTACACTTCAATGCTGTATGAAGATGAATTCTGATGGAAGTGGATATCTTCAACATAAAGAAGATCCGACTCACTTCCAGTTGATCAATGATGGACAGAAATAACTACACCCAGAGAAGGAACACTGGGAAGTGAATGTAAATTGTTAGCACTACTGTCTATCTACCCAGGTTACTTATACCTTCGGAATCTAATACTTAATGTGTAACAAGAAAATGGGATTTACACACATATATTGTATCTAGGTTATATTGTAACACATGTAAAATGTATGGGATTGCCTGTCATCTAGGGGAGGGAGTAGGGGGAGGGAGGGAGGGAGGGAATAATTTGGAAAAATGAATACAAGGGATAATGTTATAAAAAAAATTACTCATGCATATATACTGTCAAAAAAAACCCTTATAAATAAAATTAAAAAAAAAAAAGATCACCAGGTCCTACTCTCAGCTAAAGCATCAGTCCAATCTTCACTTGAGTCTTCCCAGGACAATTCATCTTGGAGGGTTGATCTGATCTCCTGTATGGTATACTAAGGAAAGGTCTGCTTCAGGGATTTGTTCTTGTCATATGTGGGAGAGGCTGTGGATATCTGAGCCCAGGAGCAAGAATGGAAAGAGAGAACATATTACTGTACAGTGAAGTTAACATAGTGATTTTTTTCAAATGTTTATTTCAGAATTCTTTACATAGAATAAAATTTGTTGTAATGCTAATTTATGTAAAATGAGAATGTCTATACATTTATATACATATATATATAAATGTACATGTACCTATCTCCTAATAGGTGAGATTTAGAGATAGATAGAGAGACAGACAGAGTGACACATAGATCAATCTACCTCACCTGTCTGTCAAGACACAGGTAATATTCTTCACTATCATTGGTCCTCTGCAATTATGGATATTGCCATAGCAGGAGAGGTCAGACCTGTGTTATTACAATATTACACTTTGGAATATGTGTGGAAAATGGATTGAAGAGGGTAGATATTTGAGGCAGAGAGGCTAATTAGGAAGCTATTGCAACAGTCCAGCTGAGAACCAGGGTTCAATATCTTTTTTTTTTTTCTATGCACCTAAAATTGCTTCTACTTCCTGGCTATACAATCTAAGTGAGTCGGTTTTATTTGAAAATATATATTAAGTAAATCTATATTATTGAGGAGGAAAGAAGGGCTATTCAGTCTATTATTATCATATTTAATAATGTCTATGCTTTTCCCAGGATAGCCTCATCCTTTTTCCTTCCTCTCTCTTTGACTGAGGTCATTACAGGCCCATAAATCACCCAGCAAAGTGCCTTGCATATAGTAAGCATTCAATAATATTTGCTAAATTGAATTGTATGTGTTGCAGAAACATTTGTTGATTGATTATACTATACATCTCAGCAGCTTGGTGTAAGGAAAGCCCTTCCTAAATTATAAAGCACAGTATGAATGTGAGTCCTTGTGGTTGTTAAAATAATTACAGTGATAGCACTTAAAAAAAAAAAAAAAAACACCCAACACACAAGGTACCCCATCTTTTCTGGCTATCCTTCCCATCTGAAATACTGTCCTTCCTCCTCATCTCTACTTCCTGCTTTCCCGGCTTCTTTCAAGTTCTGGGTTAAAAAAAAGTCTTTCCTGAACCTACTCTCTGTAACTGCCCCCTGTTAATTACTTCCTATTTATCCCATAAATATCCTATTCATGCATAGTTGCATGTCTCTCCCATTAGACACTGAGCTCCTTAAAAGCCACGATGGTCTTTTGCCTTTTTTTGTATCCCCAGCACCTAGCACAGTGCCTGGCACACAGTAGCTGCTTAATACTTATTAACTGATTGACCATACGTATCAGGAAGACAAAGAAGAGTCATCTAACCCGAGAGAGCATTCATGGATGGTCACCACATTTGTGGTTGAAGGAACATCCACATTGCTGTAACAACATATCCATCCAAATGCTCAAAAAAGGAAAGTGTTTTATAAATCTGAAAGTGCAATATGAATGTAAGTTATTACTGGCATCAAAAATAAATAGTACTAACAAAAAACCAAGGCTGAGACATATATCTGGATTATGAGACAGCTGAAGCAATTGAGAAACCATTGGCAGCTCATTCCACTGGAGATGGAAAGTCATTCTGTTAGATGTGGGTACAGATGGGTGTTTGGTGTCATTTTTGTTGAAATCAGTTCAATGGCATAAGGATTAGACACAAAAATGGCCATGTGTTTCCCTAGAAAATGTTAGTGAAGTAAATATCTGTCAACTCATAACCGAGGCTGTTGCTTTGTCTTTATTACAAATACATTTTGAATCATTTGAATTTTAGTTTGTAGCTGCAGAATGTGCCACAGAATAAGTCATATGCTCTCCTATACCTCGACAAATTGTCTTCCATCCCTTTTGATCCATGTAGAACTTCATTTTGCTTTTCAAGATGGTTCTGTTTCCCAAATTAGAACATGTCTGGTCTCACTGGAGCTTTAAATTAAGTTTCCCTCTCAGAATAATTGCTTACCTTTCATTTTGGATAAAGTAGATCACTGATGATTCTGTCTTGAATGTTCCCTCTCTAGCATATACACACACATACATATATATGTATATATAACCCTAATTGTATATATGTATACACACACATATACACACATGCATATATATACATGCATACACAGTGCATACACAATACATGTATATCCCTATATGTGTTTGTATGTATATGCATATGTGCATATATATTCATATAGATATAAAATACCTATTTTGTGTAGAGTATATATATGTGTGTGTGTGCATGTGTATATGCATGTGTATTTATGTATGGATGCATGTATGTAGAACCTTGAATAGAATCTGAGGATCCTCTTTCCCAAATCTATTGTTCTAAGGGGCCCAGAGTAAAACATTTTGACAGCTTGAGCACAACGTATGTGACTGCTCAGAAGAAAGACTTGGTGAGAAACTGATCTGGCAAGCAACTGGAGCCCCAGGTGGCCTCATTCAGGTGGAAGTGAAAAGATCAAAGGGGTGAATGGATCAGACCACTGTCCCATTTGCTTGGTCACTGGGGTGAGCCCATGGGCTTAAGGAGACAAAGAAGGATTTACAAGCTTCACAGAAAACAAAGCGTCTTACCTTTTTGTGTTTTGTGAACTTCTTTGTCAAACTGGTGAAACCGATAGAATCCACTTCAGAATAATATTTAAATATATAAAGTGAAATAGAAAGGATTATAAAGGAAACCAATTCCATTGAAATGCTATTTTAATATTTTTTAAAGCAAATTCACAGAACATAGATTAACTCCTACTGATAAGGGTTTAAGAGTTTGTGAGACCTTTGCCCATTTTACTCTCTTTTTCTGGTTCTTTGTCTCCCTGGATAGTAGGCTTATTTGCAATTTGGCTAAAATTTCTTTGAGGGGCAAGGTATTTTTTCTTCTGTTTGTCTCTGGGTCTCGGTCTCCGTTTCTGTCTTCTATTCTTTCTTCCTCCTTTCCCTAGAAGCAGATGGAAATAGGTTTTTGCCTGCTCTGCCAAAGACTGCTCTGCCATACTGAGTGGTAAAGCAGGGTCACCTAAGGACTTCCCAAAGAACAGAAGCATTCAGAAATGATAACTGTATAGAAAAATATTTAAAATGAAAACACGTGCCATTTATATAGTTCCTACTGTTTGCCAGCACTAAATACTAAGTACTAGTATTACAATAAGTACTAGGTACTTAAAACAGTTTTCTCATTTTATTCTCACAACTTTGGAAGATAAAGGGTATTATTTCCCCCATTAGGTAGATGGTAGAATGGAGGGAAACAAGTTCCTTGCCCAGTACTACACTGTAGATTTTATTGATTTCCCACCACCTAGCTGCCTCCAATAGAGCCAACACTTTCCCTACTCTTTGTTAACCTCTCTTTTAAAATTGCTGATGTTGTTGTCTTTATTGTCATCCCCAAGAACAAACCCAGATAGTTCTTTCTCCCTAAGAAACCCTTAATATCCTGGACCTGCTTTAAGATTAAGCGTACCTCTCTTAAAGTAGAGTTTAACTGATAGGCTGTTTGTCATTTGTTATCTCCTGTTGCAATAGCTTTATTAGAGAAGAGGAAAGGCAACCATATGCCATTTCCATCTTCTTACCTTACCCCATATCTAGACTACTGCAGTAGCCTGATAGGTGGGTTCACTTGCCATACGTCTCTCCCCATTGTAGTGCATCTTCCCTTCAGCTGTCAAAATGATTTTCCTAGAGTGCTATTCTGGTCATATAATTATCTTACCATTTTGACTCTCTCTTTTTTGCTGAGACATTTGGGTTAAGTGACTTGCTCAGGGTCACACAGCTAGGAAGTGTTAAGTGTCTCAGATTTGATCTCAGGTCCTCCTGACTTCAGGGCTGGTGCTCTATCCACTGCCACCTAGCTGCTCCTTCCCTTACCATTCTCTTACCTATTGGCTCCCTAGCATCTCCAAGAACAAACATAACATTCTCTATTTGGCATTCAAAGCCCTTTACAATCCACCCCTCAGCAACCTTTAGATCCTACATCCCACCCCCACACACTCTTTAATCCAATAATGATCTCCTTGCAGTCCCAGAACAATACATTCCATCTTTACTGTCTCTCTCTCATGCCTACCTACACTTCTCTCCCTCCTCAACTCCACCTTATGGCTTCTCTGGATTCCTTCAAGAAAAACCAGGAAGTCTTACCTAAATTGCTATTAATTCTAGTACCTTCCTTCTATGGATTATTTCCTGTTTATCTGATATATAGCTTGTTTATACAAATTTTTCTGCCTATTGTCTTTCCCATTAGATTATGAGTTTGTTATGGATAGAAACTGACTTTTGCCTTTCTTTGTATCTCCAGGTGCTTAGTATAATGTCTGTTGTATACTAGTCACTTAATTGTAGAGGGCCACAGATAGTGGGGAACCCTGGGCAAGGTTTTAGTCCAGTAAAAGGAACCCTGCTGACAGTGTCTGGTTTGGCTCCTCATCCCCCAGGGGTGTTTCAGCCTTCCTGAGAAGTCAAGGAGTGTGACAATCTGTGTTGTGATTAAAGCAGAGTTATACTAAAGTGGCAAAAAGACATTTACACACAATAGCAAGTAGTTTATGTGGTCCTGTATGGGCAGTATATAGTTAGTGCATGCATAGTATGCTATAGTTATGTAAGAGTATTAGGGTACATAAGGTTGAGGGAATTTGGAATAAATAAACTCCATGTTTGACCATCCATGTGACTCGGTCCCTTCACTCCTCACCCATAATCAGGATTTGGGCTGGTACCAAAATCCTCCTGTGAGCAGGTTCCGGCATTATACTTAATAAATGCTTATTATTATTAAATATTAAATACTTATTGATTTATATACCTGTCTTTTATCCCTATTAGATTGTAAATGCCTTGAAGCAGTAGAGATTATGTTTTACTCATCTTTACTTCCTTTACTTTTCTTTCTTTACTCATCTCTATATTCTTGGTAAAGAGATGGTAAAAAACCAGGGCAAAATGTTGTGTTTGTTAACAAATCAATAAATTAGTTTTTTGGGGTTTTTTTTTTTTTTTTTTTTTTTTGCTTAATTGTTTTTCTTAGTGCAATGAGGACCTGGTGCATCAGATGTGGATATTCTAGAAAAAAGATGGAATCTCTCCATGTGGAAGATTCTAGGACACTGCTTCCAAAAGAGTCATGTAAGAAGTGCGTGTATATATACATATGTATATAGAAAGAAAGAAAGAAAGAAAGAAAGAAAGAAAGAAAGAAAGAAAGAAAGAAAGAAAGAAAGAAAGAAAGAAAGAAAGAAAGAAAGAAAGAAAGAAAGAAAGAAAGAAAGAAAGAAAGAAAGAAAGAAAGGAAGAAAGAAAGGAAGGAAGGAAGAAAGAAAGAAAGAAAGAAAGAAAGGAAGAAAGGAAGGAAGGAAGGAAGAAAGAAAGGAAGGAAGGAAGGAAGGAAGGAAGGAAGGAAGGAAGGAAGGAAGGAAGGAAGGAAGGAAGGAAGGAAGGAAGGAAGGAAGGAAGGAAGGAAGGAAGGAAGGAAGGAAGGAAAAGAAGGAAAAGAAGGAAAAGAAGGAAAGGAGGGAGGGAAGGAAGGAAGGAAAAGAAGGAAAAGAAGGAAAGAGGAGGGAGGGAGGAAAAGTAAGCTTCAATCTGCATCCAAAACTCCATTAGTTCTTTCTCTGGAGGTGGTTAACATTTACATCATAAGTCCTTCAGGAATTCTCTTAAATCATTATATTGCTGAGAATCAGTAATTCATTCACAATTGACTATTGCTCAATATTGTTTTATTATGTACAATGTTCCTCTGGTTCTACTCATTTTATCTTGTATCTGTTCATCTCAGTTTTCCCAAGTTTTTCTGAAATTGTCATGCTCATTTCTTAGAGCACAGTAATATTCTATCACAATTATATTTCTTAATTTATTCAGTAATTCTTCAATTGATGGGATTCCCCTCAATTTCTGATTCTTTGCCACCACAACTAGATATCCTTATAAATATTTTTATACATATAGGTCCTTTTCTCTTTTTTTCCTTTCAAATTTTTAATCTGTGATACAGACCTAATAATTGTATTACTGGATCAAAATGTACGTATAGTTTTATAGCATAATATATATTATAGTATAATTCCAAATTGTTCTCCAGAATGATTGAATCTCTTCACAACTCCACCAATAGTGCATTAGAACATTGGATTCTCTGTTTCAGGTATGTTTCTTTTTTTTTTTTAGATAGTTTTTATTTACCAGATATTTGCATGGGTAATTTTATAATGTTGACAATTGCCAAACCTTTTGTTCCAATTTTTCCCCTCCTCTCCTTCCCCCCAAATGGCAGGTTGACCAATACATGTTAAATATGTTAGAGTATAAATTAAATATAATATATGTATAGGTATGTTTCTTATAAACAACATATTGTTGGGTTCTGGTTTCTAATCCATTTTGCTACCAATTACATTTTATGGAGTTGGATCCCTTTTATATTCAGTTTTGATTAATAACTGTGTATTTCTCTCTATCCTATTTCCCCCATGTTAATCCTTTTCTCTCTCTCTCTTTTTACTCTGTCCCTTCTCTAAAGTCTGGTTTTCTTGAGATCACTGGTCCATTTAATCTGTTCTCCCTCTTATCATCCCCACCCCTTTTTTCTTATCTCCTTTCCCTCCTACTTCCCTATTGGGTATGATAGATTTCTACACCTAAATAAGTGTGTATGTTCTTCTCTCTTTGGACAAATTCTGATGAGAATAATGTTTTCCCCCAACATTTTTCTCTTCTCTATAAAAGTTCTTGCTTGTACACCTCTTTTATGTAAGGTCATTTCCCCCATTCTTCCATTATCTTCCCCCTTCTCCCAGGGCATCCCTCTTTCTCACCCCTTCATTTTTAAAAATCATTCCATCATAATCAACTTACATCTGTAACCCACTAATATGTACATTTCTTCTAACCACCCTAATAATGATAAAGTTCTCAGGAGTCACAAGAATCATCTTCTGATATAGGAGTATTAACAGTTTAATTCTCTTAAGTCCCTTATGATTTCTCTTTCATGTTTACTTCTTTTTGCTTCTCTTGAATCTCATATTTGAATGTCAGATTTTCTATTCACCTCTGGTCTTCTCATCAGGAATTCTTGAAAGTCTTCTATTTAATTAAATTTCCATTTTCCCCCTGAAAGATTATTCTCAATTTTGGGGGGTAAATTGGTTGTAATCCTACTTCTTTTGCCTTCTGGAATATTATATTCTCCACTCCTTTAATGTGGAAGGTGCTAAATCTTTGTGATCCTGACCATTGATATTTGATATTGAATATTTGAATTGTTTATTTTTAGCTGATTATACTATTTTATCCTGGAGTTGGATTTCTGGAATTTGGCTATAATATTACTGGGAGTTTTCATATTGTGAACTCTTTCAGAAAGTGCTTGGTGGATTCTTTCAATTTCCATTTTGTCCACTGATTTTAGAATATCAGAACAGTTTTCCTATATAATTTCTTAAAATATGATGTCTGTATTCTTTCTTGATCATTGCTTTCAAGTAGTCTAATAATTTTTAAAATTATTTCTTCTGTGGCCAGGTCATCTGTTCTCCTACAGATGTAAAAGCTAGTGCTCCTTTCTGCCTTGGAATTGAGATCAAGACCCCTACTTCCTTGTGAGCAACTATAAGCATTCTTCTGTGCCCTGAATTTTGACCAGGGTTCCTGCTCCCCTCTGACAACAAGTGCTATTGCTCCTTTTATCCCTGGAACTGAGGCTGGGTCTCCTGCTCTCTTGCCGCCATAAGCACAAAAATTCCTTTCTGCCTTAGAATTTTGACTAGGACCTCTGCTCGCCTGCTGACAACTGCTAGTGCTCTCTTTCCTGGAACTATAACTCAGAGCTGTATATGGGCCTAGCAACAGGATCTTGCATTCAATGACAGCAAAGGATCTGCTGTAATTTCTTTCTGACTAGTTGTTGCATCCTCTTACCATCTCTGAGTGAGTGCTTCCTAACCTGCTGCTGCTGCTACTGTTGTTTTTAAGACCTGCTGCTACCTTTTTGTAGTGGCAAAAACTGAAAACTGAGTGGATGTCCATCAATTGGAGAATGGCTGACTAAGTTATGGTATATGAATGTGATGGAATATCATTATTCTACAAGAAACAATCAGCAGGATGATTTCAGAGAGGCTTGGAAAGGCTTACATGAATTGATGCTGAGTGAAATGAGCAGAACCAGGAGATCACTATACACTTCAACAACAAGATTATACGATGATCACTTCTGACAGATGTGGCTCTCTTTAGCAATGAGATGATTCAGACTAGTTCCATTAGTCTTGTGATGAAGAGAGCCATTTGCACTCAGAAAGAGACTATGGGAACTGAGTGTGGAATCACAACAGTATTTTCACTTCTTTTGTTGTTGTTTGCTTGCATTTTGTTTTCTTTCTCATTTTAAAAATGATTTTTCTTGTGCAGCATGATATTTATGGAAACATTTATAGAAGAATTGCACATATTAAACATATATTGGATTACTTGCCTTCTGTGGGAAGGGATGGTAGAAAGGGAGGGAAAAAATTTAGAATACAAGATTTTGCAAGGGTGAATGTTGAAAATTATCCATATATGTTTTGAAAGTAAAAAGCTTTAATTAAAAAAAAAAAGATCTGCTGCTGGTGTTGCCAAGGCATTTGCTGCATGCTGGATCAACCCTACCTTAATGTTGCAGACCTCTCCTGCCAACTTCCCAAGTTATCTTGGGCTGGAAAAAGGTCAAACTCTGAATTTTTTGTCTCTGTCACTCCAAAATTTGATTTGAGGAGTTATTTTAAAGTTGTTTGAAGGGGAATGTCAGAAGAGTTCAGATGAGTTGCTGTTTATTCTCCACTATCTTAGTTCTGCCTCTCAAAATATTTCTTTTTTAAGTTCAGAGATCCCATTTTAAGAATACCTGATCTAATCTAATTCCTCTATTTTTTAAAATTACAGATAGTCTCCAGAGGGCCAAGGGACTTAAGATCACATATTTAATAATCAACAGAGCAGATTTTTAAACTTAGATCTTATACTTCCAAATAAGTACTCTTATCACCACAACACAACTCAGAAATATCATATTTCCTTAAACTCAAAGCTTTAACTAACAATTTTTATGCCAGAAAAATATTTTTTAAAATGAAAGTTTTAACATCATATGCCAAGATAAGGTAAAAATGAAATGGGTACATGACATGCTAAAGAGTGTTAGGAGGCAAAGCGAAGATGGCAGAATGAAAGCAAGAACTCACCCAAGCTCTCCCATAAACCTCTCCAAATACCTTTAAATAACAAAAAAAAAAAAAAAAAAAATAGAGCATCAGAACCTACAAAAAGACAGAATGGAATAATTTTCCAGCCAAAGGTGGCTTAGAAGGACAGCAGGAAGGGTCTGTTACATCAGGCTGGATTTGGAGCACAATAATGATGCAGACTGCCCCAGTACAGCCCAGGGCCTGGGGAAACCAGAAGTAGGCTGTAGGGTGGCTGTAATCTCCAGACCTTTCAGCCCATGATCCCAGTGAAGAGTGGGCAGGAAAGATTTGGTGCATTGGATGTAAGGGGAGCCCCAACAAACAAGGAATAAGCTTTGGGAGCTACTGAATCAGCAATAGCAGCTTCCTTCTAAACATCTCAAACATAGATAGGGTCCCAATGACTAGTCAGATGGAGATTGCAGGGAGGGGGGTCTCTTTGCTAGCACTGAAGCAGGATTCTGTTGCCTTGCCCCATATTCAGATGTGGGTAGCTGTGCTGATTCAGATAGGTCTCTGAATAATTTCTTAAAACAGTGCTTGGGTCAATGTACCTTCCACCCTGGAAACAGAGACTTACTTTAACAAAGAATTAAAAGCCAAGTAATATTCTGGGGAAATGAGCAGACAACAGAAAAAGATTCTGACCATAGAAAGCTACTCTGGTGACAAGGAAGATCAAAACACACACTCAGAAAAGGATAACAAAGTCAAAGCTCCCACATCCAAAACCATCAAGAAAAATAAGAAGCTTCAGGCTATGAAAGAGCTCAAAAGGGATTTTGAAAATTAAGTGAGATAGAGGGGGGGAAATGGGAAGAGAAATAAGAGTGAAGCAAAAAGCTAATGAGGAGAATGCCTTAAAAAGAGTGATACTATAAGCAAATTAGGAGAGCATGGGATAGTATATCTGTCAGATCTATGCATAAAGGAAGAATTTAAGATCAAAGAAAATTAAGACCAAGAAAAAATAAGAAAATTATAAAATGTAAAATAGATTATTTTGATTATATAAAATTTAAAAGGATTTGACTCCCCCAACCAATGCAACCAAATTTATAAAAAAACAACAACAAAAAAAAAAAAACAGAAAAAAGAGGGAAATTTTTGTAATACGTATCTCTGATAAAGGTTTCATTTCTCAGCTATATAAAGAACTGAGTCAAATTCATAAAAATTCAAGCCATTCTCCAATTGATAAATGGTCAAAGGATATGAACAGGTGGCTTTTAGACAAAGAAATCCTATAGTCATAGGAAAAAATGATCTAAATGCAAATTGAAACAATTCTGAGGTACCACCTATCAGACTGGCTAATATGATTTTAAAAAAGGGAGAAAATGATGAATGGTAGAGGGGAGGTGGAACAATTGGGACATTAATACTCTGTTGGTGGAGTTGTAAACTGATCCAACTATTCTGAAGAACAATTTGGAACTATGCCCAAAAGACGGTAAAACTGTACACACATTTTGGACCAGCAATACCAGAGAGATTTCCTAAAAGGGGAAAGGGAATGAAAGAACCTCTAGGTACAAAAATATTCATAGTAGCTCTTTTTGTGATGACAAAGAAGTAGAAATTGAGGGATACTCACCAGTTGAGGAATGGCTGAACAAGTTGTGCTATATGAATGTAACAGAATACTATTGTGTTTTAAGCAATAATGAGCAGAGAGATTTCAGAAAAACCTAGAAAGACTTACAGGAACTTGATGCTGAGTGAAGTGAGTAGAACCAGAACATTATGTACAGTAATAATAATATTGTGCAATAATCAATTATGGTAGACTTAGTTCTTCTCAGCAATACAATACTCCAAGACAATTCCAAAAGATTCTAGATGTGGAAAATGCTATCCACATCTAGAGAAAGAAAGATGAAGTCTGAATGCAGATCAAAGCATACTATTTTCACTTTTTTTTTCTTTCTCATGATGTTTCCCTTTTGATCTGATTCTTCTTTCACAATATAACTGATGTGGAAAGATGTTTAACAAAATTGCACATATATAACCTACATCAGATTGCTTGCCATCTTGGGGAGAAGGAAAGAAAGGAGGGAGAGGAAAAAAATTTGGAACTCAAAATCTTATAACTATTTCTACATGTAATTGGAAAAATAAAATAAAATAAAATACTATCAAAAAAGATAAATAAATGACAAGCAGACTTACATGACATGATGTGAAGTGAAGTGAGCAGAACCAGGAGAATGTTGTACATAGTAACAGCAAAACTTTAAGATGAAGAATTGTAAATGATTAAGCTGTTCTCAGCAATACAATGATCTAAGAGAATCCTAAAGGATTAATGATGAAGCATAATATCTCCCTACAGAGAAAGAACTGGTATTGTTTGAATACAGGCTGAAGCATGCTATTTTTCACTTTCTTTCTTTCATTCTTTTTCTTTTACTTGAGTTCTTATACAAAATAACTAATATGGAAATGTTTTATATGATTGCCCATTGCTTACTGTGGGAGAAGAAAGGGAAGGGATAGAATCTGGAACTCAAAACTCTTTTAATGTTAAAAGTTGCTTTAATATGTAACTAGAGAGAATAAAATATATATTTTTAAATGAAAGTTTTAAGACAATTTTATTTGTCAGGATAGAAGGGTGGAGGAAGATGTCGGGATTCAAGAAAGAGATCACTATAGAGAGACCTCTGCTTAGGGAGAAAAGGGTCTTGAGCACAGCAGAAAGTCTACCATCTGGTAATTTCACATTTTTAACTAATTATTCTTGCCAACTAGATGCTAAACTCAGCTGCTTTTTTCTTCTATGTTCTGGCTTTCTAATGTTGTCAATACACTTTAAATGGTGATAACCTAGACCAAAACTCTTTTACTCTGCCTTAATGGCAACTTTGCTTAAATTTCCCAGTGAATAAAAATGTAGTATAAAGATATATAAAAATCCATTGTCATTTTGAAATAGTTTAAAGAAAGAACATTTTAAACATTTTAACATTTAAAATTCATATAAGCACATGAATATTTATGTACATTCTCTTTTGTTTTTCCAAGATTTAAATTTTCCAGTGTATTGTTCCCTGACCCCTTTCAGAGACAGTGTTTCCCCCAAGATATAAAAAAAAAAAAATCCACAAAACCCCAAACTGTTATTGCATGTAGTGTTCCATATCCACAGCCCTCTCCTTTCTGTAAAGATGAGGGATGGCAGGAGGGGTAGATTGTGGAGGTGAAATGTAAATATGTAATAAGTACAATGTGCAAATTGAGCAATTGTACAAATGTATAACATTTGAAAGCTACCATACTAGGGGTGAGTATCAAATAGCTTGTTAGACATAAAAATGAACTTGAAATATGAATTAAAATCAGACAATGCTTTTTTTTTTAAAAACAAATCCTGAATACAACAATAAGCAACATCTAAACCTTTCAAATAGCTTTTTGAGAGAAACGGAGATTATTTTAAATACAAATTTATGAGAATTAAGTGGAAAATGAGATCTCAAGTGTTAGTGAAACACTGAACTAACCGATGCTAAGAGGATTGCTTTTTAAAAAAAGTACTCTCTCCATAACAACAAAAAGAAATCGCTATAATAGGAATGGAAAATAACCCCAAAGCAAACAGAACATGTCATTAATAGAGTCCTTCATTATCTAGTATGGCCTGTAATGGGGAGAACTGCATGGGTTATAGCTGTTATCTTACCATAGGCAGTATGAACACACTGTAAATTCAGTCTCTTCATTTTCTGGTTGAAAAGATCATTGTAAAAAAGGCCTGCCAGGGAGTGGAGGTCATGCTGATTTATTGGCAATTAAACCTGCAGGATTTCTGCACCCCCTTCAAAACAAAGTATCTCAGGCTATTCAGCCAGGATGATTGCATAGCAGGCCATGGACTGCAACCCAGGAGCCTTTCTGTTTGTGCACAACAGATATGATTGACTTGGCTGTATTTAGGAAATTACTGCTATTTTCTGTTCAGATTCATGGTGGATCTTCCACAAATGGGCTAGGCTCAGAAAATTACCTTGTTAGTCAATTTAATAAAGCAAAGTCTTACCAAGTAGTATATAAAAATGTTATTTTTACTTGTTGCATCCTTCTGTTCAGGAGAGAACTGTGAATATGTTTTGTTAGAGACCTCTAAGCCCAAATGTCAGGGTCATTTCTACATAAGCCCAGAATTTTATATCAAAACAAGCAGTATGAATTACCATAAACTGTTTCACCTCATCTGTGGCATGTAATGTATGAAATGTTCCCAACCTTTGATTTTTCCCTTCCTTCATGTATCTCTCTCAGAGGTAGCCCTATCTTTTTTTCCCCCTTAGACAAATGGGGTTAAATGACTTGCCCAGGGTCACACAGCTAGGAAGTGTTAAGTGTCTAAGGTCACATTTGAACTCAAGTCCTCCGACTTCAGGGCTGGTGCTCTACAGATGAAGTCATTGGGACTGAGGTTAAGTGATTAGTCCAGGTTCACATAAGTAATAAGTGTCTGAATCAGAATTTGAACTCAGGTCTTCTTGATTCCAAGTGCAGCATCCATACCATCTATCTACTTTTAGGCATATCGCCCAAGAAGGTCAAAAAGAGAAAGATATAATAGATAACAAAGTATTTTAGCGCACCTTTTGTAACATCAAAGGATTTTAAATAAACAAACTCAAGAATTGGAAAATGGCTAAACAAAATATGACATGTAAATATAATAAAATATTGCTGTACTAGAAAAAGCACTGACTATGAAGAATACTAAGAAGCTTGGGAGCCATGGGAATTGAAGCAAAGCGAGGCAAACAGAACCAGGGAAACTATAGGTAGTCACTAGAACAATGAAAATAGAAAGAATATCAGCAAAACAATTATAACTGGCTCCCAAGTTTGGCAGAGGAGGGAGGAGGTGATTTACACAAAGACATTTAATTGATATAATCATAGAAACTCACATGATGAGGTTTTAACATAATAAATACTTAATAAATGTTTATTGACTATTAACTAGATATACCATTCTATGAGGTAGTAAATAGAGTACTAACTGGACTCTTCCTCACTTTCCTCAACTATAAAATGAAAATACCTACTGCCGAGGTTGTTGCAAAATTCAAATAAGGTAATATTTGCACAGCACAGTAATCTGGCATGTAGTAGGTGCTTGTTTGCTTCCTTCCTCCTGTGAGAAATGCTAAAGACAGTGTTGCAAGCTTTGAGGTAGTGTGGGATAGTGGGTACCACTGACCAAGAGGTTTTTAGAATGTGAGAGGTTAAGGAAGGTTAAGATTCCACAGAACAATTAAATGATCGATAGAAGCCACAAGTAAACAAGGAATTGAGGGGTGGGGGGAAGGAGATAGGAAGGCACAGATAGATTTAGCCGATCAGAAAGAGACTTGTTTTTTTGAGAAAACCACAAATTTAAGATAATAGCTGATCCTTCCCAAACTAGTTGGGGACAATGACCTGACTTGACCAAATCACTACTGTGTCTACTTAATAGACTAATTAAATATTAAACAATACACCCCCATAGGAGGAGTTTTCCACCATTTTTGAACATGGGATATATGATGAGGGAGGAAGAACATGTTTATGCATATTTAGGGGAAACAGAAAGATTGTAACCTAGAAGGAATGGACCAATCTGTTCTCTGAAGGGAGGGGCTGTGCCAAACTAGCAAGTAGAAAGATTCTCCCACTTCTGTGCCCAGTGCTCCCTCTTCCTGAAGAGGAGGGGGGTCTGCTTCTGGCCAGAAATGTTAAGATCGTTCCTTGAGATTCTTCTTTAACAAATTTTCCTCAGTGTCTGATTTTCAATGTCAAGAGTGTATTTCTAAGACGTCCTTCCTTTTTTCCTCCTTTTCTGTTTTCCTTCCTCTGTTCCCTTTGTGAAATTCAAACTTCTCTCTGAGTCAAGAAAGGAATAATTCAATTGGGTAAGCAAGCTAACCACACTCCTGGGAGCTTTAAATAATTAAGCTCTGGCAGAATTTCAGTCCTTGGAGAGTGGGAGAGATTGCAAGCCAGGAGCTTCCTATGGAAGAGATTTCTGTGTGGAAGAAGAGGGATTTTCTCTTTCCTCCTCCATCAATCATATAGCTTTTAAGAGGAACTACTCAATTGGTAGGAGACACTGTACCCAGCAGGGAGCAGAGATATTAACTCCAGAAACAGAGTGATATAGAACTATATCACCGCTTGAGGAAAGAAGTTTTAAGGAACATAACCTTTAGCTACAGAAAAGAGTCAGACTGTAGAGAAAAGTAAATAGTGGGAACCTAGCTAAGTAAAACAACCAGCAAAGATACTATATATACATTTATCCTACATGTGTGTCTCACTACCATTATATTAGGAATTTGAGCCTCCTTTTCCTGTGTATCTTATATGTATTTATAGGAAAATGAGTCCCATGTTTATGGGGATAATATTTTGTAACTACTATTCTTGCCATGTCATTTGAGTGCATGTCTTTGTTGAAAACTAATTTACTTTGCTGCCTTAATGGAATGCATAGTGTTAAGAGTACAGATCAACAGGACTACTCTTGAATCCATTTGGAAGACTGTGAATACAAGTTTGAAGACTAGCACACCTCAAGGAGTACTATCCATGAAATTAAATAACTAATCTTTTGTTACTGTTGTTGTTATTTTTAATAGTATTATATTTTCCCAAATACATTTAAAGCTAGTTTTCAACATTCATCTTTGTAAGACTTTGTGTTCCAATTTTTTCTCTCTCCCTTCCTTGCTTTTCTCCTCCCCAAGATGATAAGCAATCTGATATAGTTTAAATATGTACAGTCCTTTTAAACATATTTCCACATTAAATAGCTGATCTTAGCCTAGAAAAAGAAATATGTTAATGTACCTCGCTTCTTCACAGAGGTGGAGGACTATGGTCATGGAACACTACATGTAATGTCAGAGTTAGTTTATGCATGTTAATTTTGCTGAATTGTTTTTTCCTTCTTTTTATGCTACATTTTAAGGTAGGGAAGTACATTCTCAAATAAAACAAAACTTAGGAATGGCTCATGTCCCTAAAAGCAAGCTTCCTTTCTAGAATGTAGGGAGGGAAAAGGAGAAAAGAAAAAAGAAAAAAAAAAAAAAGAAATTTACATGATGATTTTGGTGTATATTTGAAAGGAATAACAAATTGTGCATTTGTAGTCTCATGTGCAAACATTTTTTTTTTCTTTTTTCTTAGTAGTACTGTTATGGAAATGCTTGTTTTATTCCATAGATTAAAAAATAATATAAAATAATTTTTTAAGTATGAAATGTACCATTAGTTTTGCCATCTATAAAATAAAGATATTGATAGTCCTTCACAATGCTGTGAGAATCAAATAAGATAATATATGTAAAGTATTTTGCAAATTTTTGCATGTTTACAATATGGACATTAAATATAGAACTCCAGATTCTGAACCTCTGGAAACTTTTCTGACTTTTTGAAGATCACAAACTCATAACACAGACTGTTTTCTCTCTAACACTCATTCACTTAAGAGCAGAAAAGAATAAAACACAACAAAGAGAATACAATACCCTCAACACTTATACTTATGTCAGCCCAGGTAGAGGAAAGAGGCTGCTGGTACAATCTCTCTCTCCCTTTCCCTTCTCTCCATCCCATTTGAAAATTTATAACAATCCTTACCTAGATTGCCACCTGGAAAAAAGAGATTAAATTTGGCCAATTAGTGCCTTTTGAATGATCATTCCATTCTTCCTTAGTGTTCAATTAAAAGGCTTTCTTTCCATCATCACAGTAAGAGAATCATAATTGTTTGCAAAACATTTTACAAATATAATCTCATTTTATCCTCACAAAAACCTCTTTGAAGCTAGGTGTGTTATTATTATTTTCATTTTACAGATGAGGAAACTGAGGCAGACAGAGGTTAAATAAATTGCCCGGAGTTACATAGCTTGTTAAGTGTCTGAAGCAGGACTCAAACTCAGGTCTTCTAGACTCCAAGTACCCACTTCATCCAGTACACCACTTAATTGCCAACAAGTGACAGGAAACAGTCACAGGATACTTGCATATCCTCTCAAACCAGGACAAAGTTCTTCTGCTCCACAAACTTGCAGAAACAGATTCCTGAAGAATTCTGATAGATTGATATGAGGCAGAGTCACTTGTATATGCTCCCACAACTGGTTCCTTATTAACAAATTCCCTTTTATATTTCAAGTATGCCTTTATGCCTTTCTTCTTTAAAGAAGATGTTATTTTGGATTTAAGGCCTATATTTGAACCAGTAGGGAATCAGTAATAATACTTACTTACTTTTCTATAGAGTTCTAAGATTTCCAAAATACTTTCTTCAAAAAAACAAACACTTTCTTCACAATATCCCAGTGAGAATCAAAGAATGGCAATCCCTGGCCTCCTCCCAGTGCAGCATAAACCAGATTAAAATGCAACTGGAAAATGTTTAACAAAATAAAGAACAATACAACATGGGTAATGTTAATTTATCATTTCTAAGTTCCTAGCTATTGATAGGAATTGGTTTCCACTTGAGTTTCACACCACAGAAGAGGTCACTTAAGTAGCCTCATTTTATAAGCAAGGACATTGAGAGTTTTCTCAGTATCCAAGCTGGGACTGAATCCCCAGTCAGAGGTGAGAGTGTGAGAGAGGGGGTAGTTGTCTCCTACTGCTCTTGAACTTGCTCACACCTTTCTCTTAGTCTGAAATATTCCCCCTTCTCTCTCATTTCCTATCCAAAATGTCTATATTCCTCAAAGCTCAATTTCAGCTCCATCTAGATTTCCTTGACCATCCAAAAATTTCCAGAGACAATAATAGTCTTCTTCTATGCTTGCAAGCTCCCGTAGCATATATTATCTTTTTTCCCCCACTTAAATTGCTCTTCCCCTTAATTACCTTTTCATGGGCATATATGTGATTTCTCCTCAAATCTCTGCAACTAAATGCTAGAACACAATCAGCTAATTTGTGTAATGGATAGAGTGATGGTTCTGGAATAAGGAAAAGTTGAATTAAAATCTGATCCCAGGCACTTATTAGTTGTGTGACCTGGGCAAATCACTTAACCTTGTTTGCCTCATTTCCTCTTCTATAAAATGATCTGATCAATGAAATGGCAAACCACAGCAGTATCTTTGCCAAGAAAACCCCAAAATGGGTTTCATAAAAAAATCAGACATAACTTAAATAACTGAATAACAATGAATGTTAGAACACTGTGCTGAATCTGACAAGATGAAATTCAGGAGGGATAAATGTAAGCTCTTGCACTTGAATATCAAAAACTCAATGGCACGAGGATACTATGAAGGAAGAATGGATGAACAGTAAAAATGAAAAAAGATCTAGTCATTTTAGAGGACTACAAGTTCAACATGGACCACTTATGTGCTGTGGCCATCAAAAATGCTAATGAGATACTGAATTCCAATAAAAGGGACCGAAAAAAGGGAGATGATATGTATTAGTAAGGGGGGTGGAGGAAAGGAGGGGAAAATCTGAAACAGAAGATTTTGCAAGGATCAGTGTTGAAAAATTACCCATGCATATGTTTTGTAAATAAAAAATTAATTAATTAATTAAGAAAAAAAAAGGGGGGGGGGAAGTGATAGTCCTCCTGTGCTCTTCTCTCATCAGAATGCACCAGAATTATTATCATTCAGTTCTGGGTTATACAATCCATTTCGATGGACTATACAGTCTGAAAAGTGTCCAGAGGAAGATAACAAAGATATTAAAGGGACTTGAGTCATAATGGGCAATGCTTTGGTATATGACCTGGGCTATAGCCACAGAGATTCCTTCAAATGCTGTGATAGACCATAAGTTCCTCAAGATCAGAGATAGGGCCTTACACTTAGCTTCCAACATAGTCTTGCATAAAGCCTTATAGATTAAATAGTAAGTGATCAATAATGTTTATAATAGAATAGGGTGCTAATAGGACAAATATGGAAACATCTTTAAAATGATTGTATCTGTATAACCTATATCAGATTGCTTACTATCTTGGGGAGGAGGGAAATAAAGGAGGAAAGGGGAAAAATTTTGGAACAGAAAATCTTACACAAAAATGAATGTTGAAAACTATTTTTACATGTATTTGGAAAAATAAAAATATTATTGAAAGGGAAAAAAAATTGATTTGGGTGCTATTTTGTGGCTGGCTACCTTTTCAGGAAAGTATTCTTCCTCTGGTCCTCACCAAGGATCAAAGGAATATGCTTTCTCTTTATCTAAGGAGCTGAGTTTAAATGAGACAATATTTATAAAGTATTTTTCAAACCTTAAAATGCTATAAAAATGCTAGCTATCATCATCATAGTTGTCATGTCATTGTCATCATGGTCTATTGTTCTCTCAGCAACAATTGGATTATGACCTTAGGTATAACTAGAATATGCAAATCCCTTATGTGGTATAATTTCAAAGTTACCAGGAAGGTCTTTTGATTCCTATCACATTTACCCAAGTATAAAATTCCAACATTCACAATTCAATGTCCTCTTTCTAGCAGTCACTTTTTGAAAATTAAATATTCTTGATATTAGAGGAGGGAATGGAGTGTATTAAGTTTTTAATACCTCACTGTAAATTAATATTTTGATACCTAGTGATGGTTTGAAACCACTTGTGTTCTGATACCTGGTGATAAAGAAGAAAAATGTAAGAAGGTATTTATCTCTATCCAAATTAAACCCTTAACATTAAATAAAAATCTATGTGCAAGGGAACAGAAACACAAAGTTGGCACACATTTCCTGTGCTGTAGGAAATTACAGTTTTTTTTTAATTTTTTAATTTTTTTTATAATATTATCCCTTGTATTCATTTTTCCAAATTATCTCCCCCTCCCTCTACTCCCTCCCCCCATGACAGGCAATCCCATACATTTTACATGTGTTACAATATAACCTAGATACAATACATGTGTGTAAATACCATTTTCTTATTGCACAATAAGCATTAGATTCCGAATGTATAAGTAACCTGGGTAGATAGACAGTAGTGCTAACAATTTACATTCACTTCCCAGTGTCCCTTCTCTGGGTGTAGCTACCTCTGTCCATCATTGATCAACTGGAAGTGAGTTGGATCTTCTTTATGTTGAAGAAGAAATTACAGTTTAATAGTGGATTAGGAGATGAAGCAACTTAGTTTAGAGGAAAGAGCATTGGAATTGCAATCAGAGGATATTAGCAAAGGGTCTCCACAAGGTTACTTAGTAGCTATCTCACCTTGAACTAGCAATTGTGGGTCTTGGTTTTCTTATCTATGTATAAGAAAGAATTTGTGTGTATGTGCCCCAGATCTACTTAGCTTTAATTAGCTTTTAGAAAGAGATATTTACTTTGAAGATATAGCAAGAGTAGAAGAACAAATATTTTTCTCACTATCTCTCTCCCTTATACTATCTCAGACTCTGGGGGAGAAGGGGAAGGTTCAAAACTTAGCTTGGTTCCTACAAAACTTTGACTTCATCAGATTTATGTCCAGATATAGCCTGATTCTCAAATAGTTGTTTTAGTTACTACTGAGCTGGGGCTCTCAAGACATTGATGTGGTGTTGGTTCTGCATCCTGAGGTGATGTAGCATCCTTTGGGAGCTCCGATGTCTCCCACCTAAAGGGAAAAGAACAAATGCAGAAGTCAAGAACCCGTTTCTTAGTACCACAAGGCCTCTCCCCTCATAGCATGGTCTATCACCATTAGCTGTGAATGGAATCAACAAATGAAGTAAAGAGAGACAGTAAAAACTTATTTAGGTCTTTCTGAAATTGCTATCAATTCTGGCCATGTAGCTGAATGAAAAAGACATCTCTCAATTATGTTTTTATTAGCTACAGAAAATTTACACATTACAAACTCTCCAAAACCTTTCCTAAAAGCATTTTCACATCATTATATAATTCCATTGGAAATGTCTTTCCAGCTTCTCCATGTAGACCAGCTAGTTCCATACATCAAGCAAGCCAATAATTTATGAACATGCTCCGCACCCAGATCACACAAAGAAATGTCTGATGAATACATAGTGAAGTCCAAAAAAAAAGTTTTGAAAAGGGAGAGATCATTTTAATTAGGTATAGTTGGCATGTTTTGGAGGAAAAGATGGAATCTTAGTTGAACCTTCAAAGAAAAGCAGACAACAGAAGTAGAAAGGAGGATTTTACTACAGGCATAGCAAGCAGCACGAATGAAGGCATATGCCCCATGGCACTAGTGAAAAAATACAACATGGGAGTAAATCCAACTAGGCTGGAACTAATAGTATTAAGTAAACCTTAAGAGATAGTTTGGAAGCCATTGATTTTTTTTTTTTTTTTTAAAGAATGACTTCATCAGAGTGGCAATATTACTTGGGCAATAAAGTTGAAAGATGCTAATGAGATACTGAAAAAGAGAAACCTGGATGAATAAAAACCGGGGTGTCTGGTGTCTGGAGTAGGTTTAAATAATACTATGTTCTCTGGACACACTTTCAAGTTTAATTTGCGTTATTAACATTTTCCTCATTGCTTTCTTTAGTCTTGGCAATCAACAAAATAATAAATCAAGCCCACTAAACGAGGCTGCCTTTTTAAATGCAGAGTATTTTACTTGCCTAGGAGATAAGATTCTACCTACTTTGCAAGTCAAAGAAAGACTGTTCCACTTCTGAGGTTTCACCCAAACTATGCAAACTGGGAAAGAAGTTAAAAAAAAAAAAAAAAAAAAAAAAGAATGGGAATAATGTTGGAGCAACAGAGAGAAGACAAACTTATTAAAATACTCTATCTGTAGAACTGTGCGTTGATCCAACTATTCTGAATATGAGCAAGAAAAATAACCAAATTCTCAATATCTTTTGACCAATCTATCCTGGACATTTTCCCCAAAGAAGTAAAAGACAGGCAGAAGTCTATCAAACTTGTCAAAGAACTAAAAACAATGTGAATGTCCCTTAATTTTGAAACATAGATAAAAAATTATTATTGAAAATATTATAGAATATTATTACTTAATAAGAAATAATCAATATGAAGAATGCAGAGAACATGGAAAGGGTGAGTTATTTTTGTTTATTTAATCAACAGAAGAAAGATTCTAGGAATAAGGGGAAATAGGAAAGGCTGAATTTTTAAAAATATGTATATATTTTTTAAATTACATATTGTGAGAAAGAGATGGACATTTTGATTTCCAAAGTTATGAAAATCAAATTGGAGAAATGAAACTTGAATTAGAAAACTGAAACCCACAAGAACATAATCAAGGGTGGAATTTATCTTCTCCCAAAAGAATGTAAGCTCTGTAGGGGCAAGTTCTGACTTTTGTAATCAGGGGTGGTGACCTAAGATTTGAAAAAAATCTTTTGTTTTCTGCCTTTAGTCCACCCCACTTACTTTTCCCTCTCCTAAAATGTCAGCTCCTTGAGAGCAGGTACTGGCTACTTAATGAGGAATGTAAATTCATGTCACATAACTTCTGTGACATCCAATTAATGAGGAATTAGGAAGGAACTTGTGCTTCAGGATAGGAAATAGAATGCTGTTTTTGGAGTTTTAGAGGTGTCTTTACTCACCTAGGCACTCTTGCAAGAATGTAAAATCAATCTTCATTCATTAATGAGTCAGTGGAGTTCTTGGTAAGATATTTTGTTTCTTACATATTAAAACAATTTTTAACATTTGTGATTTTTTAAAATTTTGACTTGCAAGTTCCTTCCCTCTTTCCTTATTCTCTTCTTTCCCTGAAACTGTAAGTGATTTGATATAGGTTACACATGTACAATTATGCAAAATATATTTACAGATTAGTCATATTGTTAAACACAGACCGAAAAACAAAACAAGAAAAATAACAAACAAGAAAAATTAATTTTAAAAGAAGTATATTTCAAAATGTAATTACATTAGTTCTTTCTCTGTAGGTGAATAGTATTTTTCATCATTAAGTCCTTAAGAATTGTCTTAGATTATTGCATATTGCCAAGAATAGATAAATCATTCTCAGTGGATTATATAATACAATATTGCTGTTATTGTGTACAATCTTTTCCTGTTTCTGTTCACTTCACTTTGCATCAGATCATGTAAGTCTTTTGGGTCTGCTATAAATATTTAAATATTTTTGTACATTTGTATATTTATAAATCTCTTTGGGATACAGACCTAGTAGTAGTATTGTTGGGTCAAAGAGGATGTTCGATTGGGGCAGCTAGGTGGCGCAGTGGATAGAGCACCAGCCTTGAATTCAGGAGAACCCTAGTTCAAATCTGGTCTCAAACACTTAACACTTCCTATCTGTGTGACCCTGGGCAAGTCACTTAACCCCAGCCTCAGGGGAAAAAAAAAAAAAAAAAAAAAGAGGATGTACGATTTTATAGATCTCTGGGCAGAGTTCAAAATTGCACTCAAGAACAGTTGGATCAATTTACATTCTACCAATGTTGCATTAGCATCCCAATTTTTCTACACCCCCTCTAACATTTATCATTTTAACATTGGAAGCTTTATATGAAGAATGCAAAGCAAAATAAGCCAAAGAAACCAAAGAACAATAAACACAATGATTATAATCTAGGGGAAAAAAATCACTAAAAGGAGACTGAACCAGTGTAGTTTCTTTTTGTTGTTGTTTTGCTGAGGGAATTGGGATTATGTGACTTGCCCAGGATCACATATCTCAGAAGTGCTAAGTTTCTGAGATCACATTTGAACTCAGGTCCTCCTGACTTCAGGGCTGGTGCTCTATCTACTTGCCATCTACCTGCCCCTAATAGTGTACATTCAGAGAAAATATTATCTATAAAGTGAGATACAGTCATTATATAAATGTCTTTGCTAAATCCTTTTTCATAATAAAGGGTTTAACCTGGGGGTAGGGTTAAAATGATTATGATGTAAGACAAGAGTCATCAAATAAAATGAACTTTTAATAGGAGAAAAAAATTGGGTATTGCTCCATTTTGAGATACTGAGAAACCAGGTCCAAAATGAGGATGTGATGGGGTCACACAGCTGAGAAGTGTTAAGTGTCGGAGATCAAATTTGAACTCAGGTTCTCCTAACTTCAGGGCTAGAGCTCTATCCATTGGGCCACTTAACTGCCCCTATTCCTTTTCTTTTGTATGTTGTTGCCATTATTAGAATGTAAACTCCTTCAGGCAAGAACTCTGCTTTAGGTTCAACATGGTGCTTGACAAATAGAACATGTTTAATAAATAGTTTTTTCATTCATTCATTCTAAAGGCAATCAATCAATTTATTAAGTGCCTAATACTTGGTAGGCTTTATAGATACAAAGAAAAAAGTAAAATATTCCCAGCCTTTATGGCTTACAATATAGTTGAGGGAGACATTTCTCATATATATATATGTTTGCCTTAGTTCCATATCTATAAAATGAGCTGGAGAAGGAAATAGAAAATAGCTATTTTTGCTAAGAAAACTCTAAATGAAGCTAGAAAACCAGTCTGAGTAGGTCTTAGTATTTGGGAAAAGGAATAATCAATAATTGGGTTTTGGGGTTGCCAGTGATCAGGGTCCAGATGCTTCTGTTTTGGATTTATTAGTATAATTCTTGAAATGTAATTAATGCATCATTCCTATATATGTGCAAGTAATGTACTTGAGGGAAAAAGAAATCATTCATTAGTCTTTTAAAGGATTTTCTGAAGGTAATATGTTTAACTGCCAAAGTAAATTGGTCATTAGCATTTGAGAGACTTGTGTAAATAGCAATACCTAAGGGGCTAAACCAATAAGGATTGCTTGGAAGCAATTAATTCACTTCAAGCTACTAATATTAGTATTACTTTAATTTTCCCTAATGTAAGTAGACCATAATTTGTCTCACCTTTTCTTCAGAAATGAAGAGAAAACAGTGATTTTCAGACCAGCTGGATTATAGGATGGCAGAACAATTCCATAGTCAAATGCAAATTTTGGTGACATTAGTATGCTAATAAGGTAAGTGATAAACTGTGGGTCAAATTTCCACTCCTTCAACCTGAATAGCCCTTGAAAAGAGGGCATGTGTCTGCCATTCTGAATGCTTGCTGCCAAATATCTAGCAGTTGGGGAAATTTAGCTATAGCAACAATAATTAAGATTTATTCTGGGTATATTATATGCTTGACAACATGGAAACGGAATAGACAGAAGTGAATTAAAACAAAGCATCTATATGCCTGAGAATTTACAATTTATGATGAAAGATGACACAGATGGAATCAGCATATTAGTTAGGCTCTTTGCAAGTCAAACTGTGAGCTTTTAATGTTTTTCTCTGAGTTTTTTCCTGTTTTGTCTTGTTCAGTCAAAGGAAATTTTAGGAATAATAGTGGCCGACCCCAAGGAAGAGTGGTAGAAGATGGAAAGTTGAGAGTTGATATTTTCTCAATAAAGGCTCAAAAATATTTAAGGAAAGTTCAAAATATGGACAAGACAAGAATAAAGAAATCCCAAATGATTTCTTTTTTAACTTGGTATATCCTCTTGATGTTTCTTGTTATATTCATTATGAGCTGAAAGCTGAGGTTTGGATTTTTTCCTTTTAATGATTTGTTTTGTGTCACTGGTATAGATCCAAAGACTGTGTGAAAATGAAGTCCGCATTTAAGTATTGTCTTCCTTTCTCCTTTAAAATGACATGCGATAATGACAGACCTACTTCCCATGCTCTACAATGTTTGAAGTCACAGCTGAGCCAAACTGTCCCAATTTTAACAGTCATTATTAGGGCTGGATTGTCGCCATATACTTTTTTTTTTTTGAGAGTAAATTAAAACTTTTTGCAAGCTACATTTATGCCCTAAAGTAGATGCTTACTTAACTAAATACCAGGAAATTGCTAGTGCCCAGAAACAAATAATTTCAAATTGTGCTTTTTATGCCCTGATATAGGCTCCAGTACTCCATCCTCCTTTTGTCTTTGGAACTTTTTTTTCTCAGTTGATTTTCTCCAATTTATCCTGTCTAGAGTTTGTTTGTATATAGTTGTTTACATGTTGTCCTGTTTACATGTAGACTGTGAATTCCTCAAAAAGTGGGCTTGTCCTGTGCCTTTATTTGTATACTCAGCACTTAGCACAATAACTGTAGGTGTCTAATGAATTCTTGACTTACATCTCTGTTACATACATAGATTCTCTCACCACTAGCTGGGGTACTCTGAGACCTAGAAAGTTAAGCCCCAGATGTTTACAGCTGCAGCAGTTTCTAAGAAGCTGAAAAGACCCAGAAATAAATGAACTTTGGGTCTACCAGCCAAAATGGTCTTTTTTAACCACAGCTATTCAGTGAAACTGCTTATTAACATGTGTTAACATTTTCTGTATCAGGAGAAGTACATGTAGCAATAAATTCTTGTGTCCTTGAAATATTTAAGTATTGATGCACACCAGAGGTACTGCAGTGGAATGCATTTTATTATTTTACATTCTTGTTCAATTTCTTGGCAAGTCTGTGGATCCCAAATTATAGGACAGAGTTAGTCCTTGGCTGATTCTATTTGTGTGAAATATTGCATATACTGTCAGATATGATTTATATGTTGTTTTTCCTAAACTGCTTTTTTCTTTCTTAAATTAAAAATAAAAACTTTTTTTTTTAAAGAAATAGCTCACTAGGTAGGGAAAAGGATATGTTCAAAAATGAAAATTATATAAAACTGAAGAATATTTATAAAAACATGAGGGAGAAAGTTAAATTCATACTAGTAGCCTTCCTCATCATTATTATAAAATCTTACATTTATACTGAACATTATGCTTACAAAGTACTTTGCATAGATCCATTTTAACAGGAATCTATTAAACATTTCATTTTTGGAGTTGGGAAATAGCACTGACATGTTTTATTTTATTTTTGTCTTCTAATAATACTTTATTTTTCTCAGTTGCATGTGATAAAAAATTTTTAATATTCATTTTTTAAAATTTTGAATTCCAAATTCTCTCCCTCCCTCTCAATCGTCTTCCCTTTCCTTCCTCCTTCCCTGAGACTGTAAGAAATTTTATGTAGATTATTCATGTGCAATCATGTAAAACATATTTTTATATTAGACATGTTGTGAAAGAAAATAGACTAAACACACATGCACACACATACACACACACAAGATACAATGAAAAATATTATGCTTTGTAATGCATTCAGACTCAATCAGTTCTTTCTCTGGAATTGGATAGCATTTTTCATCACAAGTCCTTTGGAATTTCTTGAAGCATTGTATTACTGAGAATAACTGTCATTCACAGCTGATCATTGTACAATTTTGCTGTTCCTGTGTATAATGGTCTCCTGTACTCTTTACTTCATTGTGTATCAAATCATGCAAGTTTTTTCCAGGTTTTTCCTGAATTCATGCTCTTCACCATTTCTTATAGCACAATAGTATTTCACTACAATCACTTACCATAACTTGTTCAACCACTCCCTATATGTTGCGCATCCCCTCAATTTCCACTTCTTTGTCATCATAAAAAGAACTGCTATAAATATTATTATACAAATAGGTTCTCCCTTCTCCTTCTCTCTCCCTTTTTGGAATGTCTTTGGCTTACTAGTGATATTGTTGAATCATAGAGTATGCACAGTTTTATATGCCTGTAGATATAATTCCAAATTGCTCTCAAGAATGGTTGGATCATTTATTTCAAGACTCCCCTAGCGATGTATTTGTCCTAATTTCCCCACATCCCTATAACATTTGTCATTTTCATTTTCTGTCACATTAGCCAATCTGACAAGTGTAAGGTGGTAACTCAGAGATGTTTTCATTTGCCTTTCTCTAATCAATAATTATTTATAGTATTTTTTCATGACTTTAGGTAGCTTTGATTTCTTTATTTGAAAATTCTCTGTCCATATCCTTTGGCCATTTATTAATTGGGGAAAGAGTTGTATTCTTATAAATTTGGCTCAATTCTCTATATATTTAAGAAGTGAGGCCTTTGTCAGAGATTTTTGCTATATAAAATTGTCTCCTAGCTTTATGATTTTCTTCTAATCTTGGCTGCATTGGCTTTGTTTGTGCAAAACTTTTTAAATTTTATATAATCAAAATAATCCATCTTTTTTTCATTATGCTCCATATCTCTTGTTTGATAATAAGTTCTTCCCTCTTCAATAGTTATGAAAGTTAAACTGTTCCATGGCTCCCTAATTTGCCCATGTATCACCCTTTAAATCTAAATCATGTACCTATTTTGACCCTATTTTGAGCTTAGTTAGTGCATTGACACATTTTCTGAAGCTGAAGCCTAAATACTTTGTTTACCTAGTGAGAAGACATTACTCATTTGAAAAGATCCAGATGTTGGGAAAGATTGAAGATGAAAAGGGAATGGCAGAAGATGAGATGGATAGATAATGTAATTGAAATAATGTACATGAACTTGAACAAATTTTGGGAGATAGTAAAAGTAGAAGAGCCTGGCATGTCCATGGCATCATGAAATGTCAGACAGAACTCAAGGACTGAAAAACAACTGACATATTTTGTGTGCAACAAATATCGTAGTAAACACTCAGGAAAGAACATTACTCCCCAGACAATTAAGCAAACCACTGCCAATTAGAGTAATTGCAACTGATGATATAGTCATTACCTACATCTGTTGTCCACTATTTGTTTACAAGTGTATCAAGCATTCATTATGTGCAAGACACTGGAGATACAAAGGCTTTGAAGATACAAAGATTATCTCATTTGGTCTTCACCCCAGGTAAGGAAGACAAATATTATTTAACAAATATTATTTACCCCCATTTTGCAGAGGAAAAAATTAAGGTCCAATAAGGTTAAGTGATTTGGCTAAAGTTATACCTCTAAGTTGTTGTTTGTCCTTTGTTTTCAAAGAGGACCAATGATATCATGAGGGTGATGTCTCCAGTCATGTGTGAATTGGATTTAAGTGAGGCAGTGCAATCTCACTGTCTCTTCCAGAGTCACTGAAGTCTAGAGGCAAGACAAAAGTCAAGTCATTGGCAATGGCCATGATGCAGTAGATGACCTTGGCATCTTAGATATCTTACCAAGCTCTAAGCATTCCACAACACCTGTTTCAGTCATCTTCATGGCCATTGGAACAAGTCGTTCTCATCGGCCCATTTCACCGGGGGAAGTCTTCCCATACTTAGGGTACAAATCCCTTTAATTCACCAATGGATTTGAGACTCATGGTTGCCCTCAGTCTGTTGAGATTCTTTTACATGTGCATGCTACAGTTTCTTGAAGCCATAGGTGAGAGTCAGGTGATAAGTGGAGACCAAAGGTAGAGGATCAACATTTAAAAGGCTGGCAAGCCCTCACTCAGATGTGCTAGTCCTTCTTGAACACCCCATATCTACCCACACACCACACCTACACCCACACCTACACACTACACATATACCCAGTGGGCTGGAATTGGTGATATATTTTACATAATTATAACTTTGAATAGTATGAATTCAAAGATGTGTGATTTATACCTAAATTTCTTCATCTATTCTCCCCATGGTTGTTATGAGTTATTTGGAAAATGCTTTTTAAAACTGAAGCACTATATAAATGCTGGCTATTATTATCTGGCATTGGTAACAAAACTGGCAACAAAAATCATTCCCCTCAGAGATCTTAAAGTAATTTTAAAATAATTTGTTCTATGGGTTTTGTTGCCAAGAAAATTGAAGCCAATGAATATTAAGGGACTAAGTTACTTAACTGAACCAAAAAATACATTGCATTATCCCATCTCATCTCCAGCTTTTTTATTCAATCACTTCAGTATAAAGCAATAAACAAAACTAGACATGCCTAACACCATCCTCAGAGGTTCAGAAAGAAGCCATAAATCAGCATTCATCCAAATAAATGAAACGTGTCTGTTGAAGTGGCTGAAGAAAAGTGAGGGTCACTTCTAGTACAAACAGACACATGAATCATTTCAATCATTTCATCACATTTGCAAAGACCTCACCACTGGAAAATGCTTGCTTGTAAAAACTATTATTCCAGAGTGTCTTTCTGTTTCAGCGCTGGAAATAAATAAATAAAAATTATGATGCAATTCACATCTATGCATAGGCAGCACTTTATGCTATAGTTAAAAGGGATGTCCAGAAAAGAAATGAATACAAAATTCAAGGGAGATTTTACTTACAACCAGGCAATTTTTCCCTCTCTGCTGATTATCAATCCCAAATCCCATAACAACATGAATACAGTGAGCCTTATGGGCATGAAAAGACCTCTCTTTCTGTTTAATCTATACAGTGCCATTGTAGATTGGCAATGTTCTTGATAAGAAATGTTTTAATGGAGGGAAGATTTATTGTCATTTCTGATACTACAAAAAAGATTTTAGGAATGAGAAAAAAATAATAGCAGAATGTGTTAAACCAGCAAAAGACCAAAATGGGCAATGCTATAAGTTAGAAAAAGATAGCAACAAAGACAAATAACCAATGGACATAAAATTCCAATTTTCAAAGGTGTTAACTAAACAATGAGTAAATAAAGAAATACTTTATCATCTAAAGATTATTTTTCAATTTTAACATATACAATCATATATACACACACATGTAGACATATACACACTTACACATACTGCTTCACATATTTGTATATTTGTAAACACATAGTTTATAGCAAACAGATATTAGCTTAATAAGGGGAGTCCAAATATTAGGAAATGTAGAAGGGAAAAAACTACTGAGTGTTCAGAAGCATCTATTTCTAGGTTTTTTTTAACACCTAGGGATACAAGATCTTGTTGGATAGATTAGTGAGTTGTCCAGTGAGTTGTCCAGAGTCCAGTAAAATAACATACAAAGTAATCACCAAATCAATGTCTTCCATAAAAACTATTTAGTCTAATTTAAATACTAAATTAAGACTGGGTTGTTTTGTTTTCATGGAGCCAAAATTTAGAGGATATCTAACAGCATTTGTATTTATTCATTAGGCAGAAAGAACTAACTGACTTAACAATTTAGCAGGAAAGTGTTAAAATAGAGAGCTAACAAATGGAGGCCTTTCTTCCCCACATCCCCCACACACATCTGATTTTACCCAAGGTCAGCTCCCTCTGGGCTGGCTGAGTCAAATCCAGCTCCCTTTGGGGACTGACCCTCTCCTGCTTTCTCTCTAGTGACCATCTCTCTCTAGCAATTGCCTTATGACCCAGGATGTCTGTCCTCTCTTCATGAAGTAATGTCTCAGAGTATCTCCCCACATGAGACTTTGTATCTGTCCATAACAACAAGATTTCTATCTGAGGTCTTGGAATCCTCCACAAACTTATGTGTCAGGTGCTATACTAGGCATTAGAAAAACAGTGTCTACTCTTAAGGATCTTGTAATCTAGTCCAAAGAGGCAATGTTTAAATATGTGAGTGTGGGGGAAAGGAGGAATATAAAAAATAAATACAATGTTTTGGGGAGGAGAAGGCCCTATCTCTAGGAAGCTTAGTAAAACTTTCTTTTCTTTTCTTTTCTTTTTTTTTTTTTAGAAGGTGGTGCTTGATCTTAATGTTGAAGAAAACTAGAGATTTTTTTTTTCTGCTTTAATAGTGTTTTATTTTTCCAAATACATGCAAAGGTAGTTTTCAATATTCATCTTTGTAAAACCTTATGTTCCAAATTTTTCTACCTCTGTCCCCTCTTTCTCACTCCCCTAGATAGCAAGCAATCAGATATAGGTTAAACATGTCCAATTCTTCTAAACATTTCCATATTTCTCATGCTGTACAAGTACAGACTAAAAGGGGAAAAAAAACATGAGAAAGGAAAAAAAAAAGCAAACAACAAAAAAAAATGTTGAAAATACTAGGCTTTGCATACTACTACTGGGCTTATATCCCAAGGAAATACTAAAGAAGGGAAAGGGACCTGTATGTGCCAAAATGTTTGTGGAAGCCCTTTTCATAGAGGCTAGAAGCTGGAAGATGAATGGATGTCCATCAATTGGAGAATGGTTGGGTAAATTATGGTATATGAATGTTATGGAATATTATTGTTCTGTAAGAAATGACCAGCAGGAGGAATACAGAAAGGCTGGAGAGACTTACATGAATTGATGCTGAGTGAAATGAACAGAACCAGAAGATCACTATACACTTCAACAACAATACTGTATGAGGATGTATTCTAATGGAAGTGGAAATCTTCAACATAGAGAAGAGCTAAGCCAATTCCAATTGATCAATGATGGACAGAATCAACTACATCCAGAAAAGGAACACTGGGAAATGAGTGTAAACTGTTAATTTTACCTTCTGAATCCAATTTTTCTTGTGCAACAAGAGAACTGTACGGATCTGCACACATATATTGTATCTAGGAAATACTTTAACATGTTTAACATGTATATGACTACCTGACATCTAGGGGAGGGGATGGAGGGAGGGATAGGAAAAGTTGTAACAGAAGTGAGTAAAGGAACAATGGTGTAAAAATTACCCATGATTTTGTTCTGTCAATAAAAAGCTATAATTAAAATTTTAAAAAATTTAAAAAATTAAAAAAAGAAAAGAAAATACTAGGCTTTGATCCACATTCAGTTTCCATAGTTCTCTCTCTGGATGTAGATGGCATTTTCCATCACAAGTCTATTGGAATTGCTTTGAATCACCTCATTGTTGAAAAGAACCAAGTCCATCAGAATTGATTATCATATAATCTTGTTGCCATGTACAATGTTCTCCTGGTTCTGCTCACTTTACTCAGCATTAGTTCATATAAGTCTTCCCAGGCCTTTCTGAAGTCAGCCTGCTCATTATTTCTTATAGAAAAATAAATTCATATGCCATAACTTATTCATCCTCTCCCCCATTGATGGGCATCTACTCAGTTTCCAGTTCCTTGATACTACAAAAAGGGCTGCTACAAACATTTTTGCACATGTGGGTTTTTTCCCTTTTTTATGATCTCTTTAGGATACAGACCCAGTAGAGACACTGCTGGATCAAAGGGTATACACAGGAAAACTAGAAATTATAAAATGTAGAGGTAAGGAGAGAGTTTATTCCAGGAATGTGATACAGGACAGTGGTTCTCAAACTTTTGTTCTCAGTATCTTTACACTATTGAAAATTATTGAGAATCTGTCCAGAGTTTTTGTTTATGAGGATTACATTTATGGATTTTACTACATTATAAATAAAAGCTAATTTTGCATTTGTAGCCTCTCTGAAAGGGTTTCAGAGACCCCCAGGATTCACACTTTGAGAACCAATAATATAAGAGACAATATATGGAAATTGGAAATATAATATCTGCGAGGAAAAGCAACAAGTTCAGCTTGGCTTGGCTGTAGAGTATAATGCAGTAAAAATGAAAAGATAGGAAGGAGCCAGATTGTAAAGGGCTTTAAATGACAAAGCAGTTTATGTTTGATCCTAGAGGGAATAGAAAAACACTGGAGTTTTTGGGGTATGATCAGATTTAGGATTTAGAAAAACCATTTTGATAGTTGTAGTGGAAATGGCTTGGAGTTGAGGAAAAGCTATAAACCATGTGCTTGATTAGGATGCCATTAAGAAATGTGATAAGGATGTTAACTAGAGTGGTAGCTGTGTGAAAGGAGAGAAAGGGACAAGAGCTACTATGGAGGTAGAAATGGTAAGATCTGATAACTGGTTAACCAGATATGTGAGATGAACAAGAATTAGGAGCAGAAGATGCTATTGAGTTATTAACAGGTTGACTGGAAGAACTGATACTCTTGGAGAGAAACAGGAAAGTTAGGAAGAAGGGAAAAAGGTTTTGGGGAAGAAAGATAATGAAGACCATTTTAAAAATGTTGAATTTGAGTTGTGGATGGTACTTCTGGTTCAATATGGAAACAATTAGATTCAGAAGATATACAGTGGCACACCTGGAGTCAGAAAGCTCTAAATTCAAATCCAGCCTCAGACACAAGCTGGTGATCCTGGAAAAGTCCCTCTAATCTCTGGGGATACTAATATCAGGTAGTTGTGTAGAAGGATGAGAATAGGAAGAGACTGGAAATATAAAGAAAGAGGCAATAATAATGGGGGCAATCTGCTGGGGAAGGTGGGAGAAGCTGAAGAGGTGGGTTCAAATCATGAAGGAAGTAGTGGATTTAACATAAGCAAGACCCTCTGCTCTAACAGAATTAAAAAATGACTTCTTGTAGCAATGATAAGAGTCAAAAAGCATTATCCTTTTTTTTTTTAACCACACCTGAACTATTGATGTTGACTTCAATATTAATCCTTTGACCCTTCGTAATGTGTACTTTTCAATCTGTACTTTGACTTCAGGATTCTTATATGTCATAAAAAGCAGGCCTTCTGCTCTGCTCTTATTAGAGTGCTGAGCCTGTGCTCTCATCACTTCTAGGGAAACATTATTTAATGCTTAGAGACTTCTTACTTTGAAATTATATAGTAAATCTTGGGTCTTTCCTTGGTCTCTCACCTTGCAACTACTAGACAAGAGTCAACAATTCATTAGATCTTGAAGTGATCCCACCCTTCAGACATCCCTTTTCTCCCCATCGTGGACATTGTCAGAATTCTTCAATCCTTTTCTTAGAGGTGAAGGAAGAGGGCATCTGGACTTTCCCCTACTTCAATGGGTAGCTGTTAACACAGGGCTCTGATAATACATGTCCTGAACTTGGACTTTACAATCCTGGCTGCCTTTTCTTTTTTGTCTGACCAAAAGACAAAAGATACCAAGATGAATTTGTTCAATTTTGGAGGCAGTTTTTTAACTTTTGAAAAGTCAGAGAATCCCAAGTCCTTCAGTCAGAACTGACTGTCAACAAGAGGAATGATCTTTAACTATACCTTTCTTGGAGAAGATTAGCCCAAACCTTGACTTGGTTTATCAAAAAACATGACTCTTGAAAGGGACAGTGAATAGCTGACTATATGAGGAAAATAAGATATAGCAGGTTTGTAAAATGCTTTATGTTTTGATGGTTTTAATTCTCAACTTTCTGGGAAAGTATAATAATGTTTGTTTAAGAATTTTGTCAATTTCTGGTTCAGAGGAATCTTCAAACTGTGATCTGGGAAAGACCTTAATTTAGAAAGGCTAAAGTCACCTACTGCACTCTGGGCAATAACTAGTCATTTTGACCTTTGTTTTGTCATTAGACCCTAGTGACTCTAGAGGAGATAGTAAGGCTGATGACTTTGTATAGCTCTGCCTCGACTCCAGTTCATATGTAAGTCAAGACATCACTCCCATATTATTGATCCTCTTCAAGAATAAAGGATGAACAACAGTGACAATAATGTTAATTTGTGTTTGTGAGTCTTTTGTGTATTTGAGATCTACTTAAGTAAATAGCTAGGCTATGTCTGATCTATAAGAATCCTGAATGCTTTTCTATTACCTCCCCACACTTTCTGGGGAGGTATGACATGAGCCAAGCCAATGATTAAAATGATTCTTCTTCTAGAGCTGTAGAGTCTGGGTATAAAGAGTCAAAGATGGAAAGCCAAAAATGACTTCTCCAGTGTTAGGATTCTTACAAGGTACTAAGTCAGTGGAATTGATAGAGACAATAATTATCTAATTCAGGATGGTTCAGTATAATTGATGTGATCCTACAAGGACATATTATGGGCCAGAACTTGAAACAAGGTACTCAGTGGAATTGATGAGATAATGATTCTCTAATTTACATGTACTTAGTACTTACTATAATTCCACAAGATTCACACCTTTAAGAGAGCATATATAAGGAGGAGTTCACAAGCCCACTCTTGGTCTTTGGGAGATTCACAACTAGGATTGACTTCCTGGAGATTCACAAGTCAGAAACCCACTAGCCCACTCTCTGGGAGGAGGAGTCAAGATTCATTCCAACTTCCACCTTTGTGCTGGCTGGAGACATTAGGAGGATGAGAGGCTGAAGCTGGCTGGAGAGATTTGGAGGGAGCTCTTGGAACCAAGGAGAGAGAGAGGCCTCTATTAAAACTAACCAGGCCCAGGAAAAGATTCAGGACTTTGAAGGATAAAGTAAAGGATTTGGACTTTAATTCCTGGATGCATTTGGGATTATTGAACTGAACAGAAACTAAGGCTGAAACCCCCCAAGAAACCAGCTCCCAGAGAACATTATAATTTAGAGAAAAGAACATTACATTTTGGCGCCCAAATATGGGACAGGCAGGATCCTGATTCAATGGAAAAGTCTCCAGAAATTACAAGGAAACTTTGTTAAAGAGCTAAAGTAATATTTTAGCTGAAATGGGACAAATGTTTAGAAAACAGCCTTCTGTTTCTCTTCAAGAAAAATGTGTAGAGAGCATTGTCAGTGTTATGAAAAGCCAAGGTTTGATTATAATTTGGGAGTAGATCACTGAACTTTTAGAAACTTTTAGAAAATGTGTAACATATCTCCTTGGTTCTCTATGGAAAAAGAATTGGATCTAGAGGAGTGGAAATTAGTAGGAGAGCAACTTTGTCAATACTACAACAAAAATAGGCCTGACTCAATTTCCAAAGACACATACAATTTAATACAACTGGCTTTAGGAAATTATATAAATTATAGAATAAGGGAAAAGAAGAAAGAACAGGAGAGGGAGGTGCCAAATAAACTAGGTGAAAAGGAGGAAGAATCAGATAAGAATTCACAGCAGGAGAAATTAGATTATTTCCAATCCCCTGACTTACCTCCCTCAATTAACCCTTGATGGGTGGAGGGAGAAGGAGGATCAGGAGAGGCAGTAACACAATCAGAACCACCTATTAAACAGCCTATGACAAGATTAGAAAAGGCATTGGTTAAGGGTAAGAGAGAAGGACAGGATGTAAGTGATTTTATAGATGCATATCCTGTGATTGAAGAGCTTGACTCTTCAGGTCAAAAAAAAGAGAAGATATACTCCTTTTGATTTGGATAAAATTAAGGATTTGAAAAAAGGTTGCACTCTTTATGCGGCTATATCATCTTATGTTAAGATGTTACTAGATAGTTTGGCTTATGAAATCTTAATCCTGAGTGATTGGAAATCCATAGCAAGGACATATTTAGAACTTGGACAAAACTTGTTGTGGCTTTTGGAGTATCATGAATTATGTAGGATTAAAGCCAGATGCAATAGGCAAACAGGAGTTAATATACAAGTCACCTTTGACCAACTAACTGGTGAAGGTCAGTATGGAGAGAATTCAGCACAGATTTATTATCCCATAACAGTGTATGAGCAAATTTCTAAGGCTTCAATAAAAGCTTGGGGTTCCCTCTCCAGACAAAAAGATGAAGGTAAAGCCTTCACAAAAATAGAGCAATGTCCCAATGAACCTTTTGCAGATTTTGTGGGACATCTGCAAACAGTTGTAACAAGAATCACTGGAGAAAATGCAGCTACAGAAATAATGACCAGACAACTGGCTAAGGAAAATGTCAATGAGGTTTGCAGAAGAATTATATGGGGACTATGCAAAGATGCTCCTTTAGAGGAGATTGTAAGATGCTGTGCCACAGTGGGCACAAATGCTTATTATATCCAGACCATGCCGAACATGGGAAAGACAGGGTCCTTCTTGGCAAGGTACTTCTAGAGAAAATCGTTGATACTTTCAGTGTGGAAAAATAGGACATCTTAGAGCTCACTGTAGATATGGTGATAGAGTGAGAAGACTGAGGCTGAGAGAAGACCTAAAACGTCATGTCCAAAATGCCACAAGGGCTTCCACTGGGCCTCATTATGTAGATTGACCCAGAGAAATGAGAGGTGGGGCCCAGCTCCAAGAACTCAATCAAAAGATAGGTGGGGCATGATGGCAGCTGAGGTTACATCCAGAGAGTCTTTAGAAGGTCAAGACTCTGATGTGATCAATCAGCCAAAAAACAATCACATGGCAGAAAGGGATTACATGATCAATGAACAGAAAAGCAATTAGATAGCAGAAAGGGATTACAGTTGGGGAGAACATAGGCTTTTTAAACCAACAGGGCAGTGTCCAGTGCAAATAGCTCCAATGAAATTGCCAGATGATGAGGAGATATTTAGAAAGTGGCAAATAGAAGAGACTAGATACATTAACTGCCTGGGAGAGAGGGTTTGATTGTATTTTTACAGACAGCGAAGGAAACATATGGGTGGCAACAAGCACCTGGAGAAGACAGAAAAGGAGAAAAACCTCAAAACAAAAGAGAAGATCTAAGAAACATCTGACATTGAAAGAGCATGGCTGATAATGAAAATATTGCAGGACTTGAAAACCAGCAGGAATCCTTGGATTCCCTAACACAAGATAAGACTGTTGCAGGACTTGAAAACTATCAGGAATTATTGGATTCCCTAATACAAGTTGAGACTATTGCAGGACTTCAAAGCTTGCAGAAATTATTGGATTCCTGGCACATGAACTAATGGACAATAGATTCCTTTTGGACTATTTCTAAGACTTATGGATATGTATAATTCCTCATGTTGATTTATGTTATTTGTTACATCATTTCTAGCCTGTGTTATATTGCTATGTGTTTATGTGATTTATGTAATTATGTGTAATCCTCCCATATTGATTGATTTATATATACCTGTTTCAAGTGAACCCCTTCAGAAACCCACTAATATAATTTGATTTCCCATTTCCTTTGGTGTTTTCATTTCCCTTCCTTAGAAGTCAGGGAGAGTATGACCATCTCCTTTTTATGGTGTTTTCACTTCTTTTTTCAGCAGTCAGGGAAGGCATGATCACCTTCTTTTTGGGAGTTCTCACCTCCTTGAGAAGTCAGGGAGGTCATGATCACCTAAGTTCTAAATCAAAAGAAAGCAGGAGATGTTAGGATTCTTACAAGGTGTTAAGTCAGTGGATTGATAGAGACAATAATTATCTAATTTAGCATGGTTCAGTATGATTGATCTGATCCTACAAGGAGATGTTATGGCCAGATTTGATGAGATAATGATTCTCTAATTTACATGTACTTAGTACTTAACTATAATTACATAAGATTCACACCTTTAAGAGAGCATATATAAGGAGGAGTTCACAAGCCCACTCTTGGACTTTGGGAAATTCACAACTAGGATTGACTTCCTGAAGATTCACAAGTCAAAAACCCACAAACTCACTCTCTTCGAGGAAAAGTCAAGATTCATTCCAACTTCCACCTTTGTGCTGGATGGGGACTTCAGGCTGTTCAAAGCAAGGATTCACAAATTGAGGAGATTCACAAGTCCAGCAGAAGAAGGAAGACAGAGAAGTGGTGGCAGGCTGTTCTGTGGAGAACACTGAAACCAAGATCTGGAAGGCCTCCAGAAAACTAGCCCAGCCCCAAGTGAAGGAGATAAGATTTGGAAAGAGATAGTAAAGGATTTGGACTTTTAACTCCTGGCTGCATTTTGAGATAATTGCATTGAACTGAAACTAAGGCTGCCTCCAGAAGCTCCCCAATAAATCTGCTCCCAGAGAACAATTATACGTTAGAGAAGATAACATTACACTCTGGGATTGAACCTGGTCAGAGAATATGGGCAAAACTGAGAGGGATTTCTTATTGGAACAGGAGAATGGCAAACACCTTAAACTCTTTGAGCCCAAGAACAGCTCATACTTATGTATACATTACACCATGTACGCTTATTTTACTCTCTTCAGTTCTAGCTTCATTGGTTTCTTGTGGCCAGCCTAACCTCTCTATTGCTCTAGCCTTTTACTAAAAACTTCCCTCATTCTCTTATTCTCTTCCCTATCCTCCCCACACTAATTAGTTATTTTATTTCCCTTCAGTTATATGTAGAACAATGTTTAAGATTTGTTTTTAAAACTTTGAGTTCCAGATTCTTTTCCTTCTTTCCTCCTCACTTCCCTCTCATTGAAAAGGCACATGTGAATTCATACAAAACCATTCCTTTATTCTTATCCTCATGTTTTTCAACCTCTTACATATCAACATATACAGCAACAAAATCTCTACTGCATAGTTACTTTTTCTTAATCTTTTTAAAAAGATGGTACTATTAATGAGATGATTGAGGCCAGTTCCAATGATCTTGTGATGAAGAGAGCCATCTATATATACCCAGAGAGAGGACTGTGAGAACTGAGGGTAGATCATAACATAGCAAGGACCTTTTCAATTTCTCCACTTAGGTGTTGTCTTCTTCTATAAGAATGTAAGCTTGTTGAGATTAGGGGCTGACTTGCCTGCTTATATTTGTGTAACTAGTACTTAGCACAGTGCCCAGTTCATAACTGACATAAATACTCTATCTGTCCCCTTTCCAATCTACCTTTTATAACCTGACAAAATAATCTTTCTAATTCATAGGCTTGAACATGTTACTACCCTGCTTGAAAATTTCAATGGCTCTATATTGCCTTTAGATAAAAGTACAAACTATTGTGGAAAGTTACATCATTAATGCCTTAATTGTGTTATAAAGTATTCTGAAATAATATTATGGCAGTATCTCAGTCTGAAGTTCTTGGTCTCTTTGAATCAAAGATCTAATCAGTCTCCCCAGAATAGAAGTCATTAACAGTTTTAGGAAAGGATCTAGATTCCAGAAAGTAGGATTTTTATTGTTGAACTCCTCATATTTATTCCAATTTAGAGAGGTTTCTCCTCATTCACCTTAGACTATATTAAAAAGGAAATCCTTGGAGATAGCAATCTCCTAGCATTCAAACTGCTATTCTCTTTAAGTAAATTAAAAAAACCCTAAACTTAAAATATGTACCTTTGTTTTCCTTTGTTGTGAAATTTTATCTTTTCTTTTTCTATTACCATAAAATGTAAACTGGGATTTGCTTAAATACCTTCCCCCTCCCCCAGACCTGGGGTTAAGTGACTTGCCCAGGGTCACACAGCTAGGACGTATTAAGTGTCTGAGACCAAATTTGAACTCTGGTCCTCCTGAATTCAGGGCTGGTGCTCTATCCACTGCACCACCTAGCTGCCCCTGGCTTAAATATCTTAATTGACAAAGGTCATCTTGAATCTCTCTTAAAGCAGAAATGCTTTTATATTAATAAATTGTCTGACAGATTTTGGCAAAATTTGCATAGTATGGAGTTCTATTCCACATTATGCTGTAATTTATCTTTGCAGTCATAATATAATGTTGAACTTGTAGTTAGGAAAACCTGAATTCAAATATTGTATGATGCTGAGCATCCTTAGTCTCAGTTTGCTTATCTATAAAATGAGAATAACAGATATTGTGTAATTAGTAGCTGGCATCCTGAACATTGTTGAAGGTCATCTGCAAGTCATACTTAGTCCCTGGATGACATTTCCTCTTTATCTTAACCAGCTGAAGTCCTCTTCTCTTATAGTGTAGCTCAGATGTCACCTCTGTGAAGAAATCAGGGTCTTTCTCCCAGATGAAAGTGTACCCTTCCTTTAAATTTTCCTAGAGCACTTTGCATTTCTTATTTGCCCCCTTCAGAGTCTACCTTTGATCATACTTTTCAGTGCATACACGTATTCCACTTCATAGATTATAAACTCTTTGAGGTCAGGGATGGTGCCTTAACCAAGTCATAGTATCTTGCATGAAGAAGGTACTTAAATAATCCTTAAAGAATTATATTTTGATATCTATTTATATTTGTATCTTTATATCTACATATTACATAAGATACATACATCTTAATCAATTATTAGGACTTTATAAGGTCCTTAAAGGTAAAATCAATGTCGTTTACAAATTGTTTACTAGATAAGGGGTGAGGAAGAGATGTCTAATATTTTTCATGTGCTTAAGAGCTTAATAATTATTTGCTGAATTAATTTGAACAAGAATTTTGTGTGAATTCTAAAATGTAATTGTTTTGTTCAGTCATTCAGTCAGGTCTGACACTTCATGATCCCACGAACCACTGGATCCCAGCCCCTGCTGTCACAATCCCTCAAAATTTGTCCAAATTCATTTTCATCATGTCCAAGACACATGCCTTTTTTTTTTTTTTTTTTTTTTTTTTTTTGGCTTTCAATCTTCCTAACATCAGGTTGTTTTTTTTCCAATTAATTCTGTCTTCTCATTATATGGCCAAAGTACTTAAGTTTCAGCTTCAACAATTGGACTTCCAAGTGAATAGTTTGAATTAATTTCTTTCAGCATTAAAAACTTAATTAGGTTATACCTTTATGTTCATTAAAAATTCACCTTTGGTAGGGAAATGTGATTTTTTTTACTATTTTTTTCCCCAAAATCTAACTATTTTTTCAGTTTTCCAATTGTATCAATGATCATTGTTATTTACTTTATTCCACTTTATTTTTCATTATTAGGTAATAGTAATGTTTTAAAACAGTTTATCATCTCTGGGTTTCAGTTTCCTAGTTTAGAAATTAGGGATTTAAAGGAAAAATGTTTACTGAATTGAACTAAGGTCCTTTTTTTGTCTCCAACATTCTATGATATTCTTCACCCCTTTCCTAATAACCTTTCATTTTAAAAATGGATTTCACAATGATTTAAAATTCACCAAAACAACAAGTACTGCATTTTTGAGGAGTGGGAGGAACCTTATCTATGATTATAGCCTTTATATAGTTAGATGGATAAATGGGCATTTTAGTCAAGTAGTTTAACTTTTGGGGCATAATTTTTAAAATCACTGTTTACAAGTGAATTCAGTGTCTCAGCTAGTCTAGTGTAGCTAGAGTTAACTCTAACCAGTGAGATTCTGGGAAATTTGCCACAAGTGAGTTATTTAAAGGTACTTCAGATGACAACAACTCTTAATTTAGCATTTTAATGAACTCCCTCAGGCAAAGGAGTGACTTTCTTGTACTTTTTTTCACCTTCTAGCACTTACTTGAGAATAAACTATTTACTTTTTTTTTTCCTACTTTAGTTCCTTTAAATGCTGTGTTTGTGGATTGATTACTTTAGGTAAAAGATCTAAGGACTTTGAGAACTGTGTTCAAGGGGGCTAGTTTTTTTTCATAACTATCAGAGTTAACTACTGGAGGTTTGATCAATAGATTTCAAGTAGCGACCTCTTCTATGAATTTAGGAGTATCCATGCCTAGAGGCAGCTGTAGGGCTGGGACTTAGTGGATAAATCTAGGGAGTTGCTCAAAGCACCAAAAGATTAAAAGTGTGCTTTGCCCAAGGTCACCAAGTTTGTAAGTGTCAGAGATAGGATTTGGAACCAGATATTATTCTCTCAAAGCTCTTATCCACTGTATCAGATTGCTTCTTCCTAAAAATATAAATGGTAAAATGTATAGATGATATTTAAAAATCTTCTGGGTTAATGGTAAACATGAAAGTATTTAAAAATGAATATTACAACCTTTCTTTCACATAATACACTAAGGCATCTAAATAAATGTATCATCTCAATAAAAAACACATATTTTGCAGGGCAGATGATCCTCTACATAAGCACTGGAAGAACCACAAAAGGAGGAATGGAGGGCAGAACAATAAATCTTTCCAATTCCTTCCTTTATAGACAGAATTTCCAACTCTTTATTTCCCATAACTGTTGCACTTGATTTTGACTTCATAAACATCATGTTCTCTCACTTTCCACCCCCTTTTAGCTTTATTTTGTATATTACCTTCCTTCATTAGATTGTAAACTCCTTCAGAAACTATGGTTCCTTTTCTTATTTTTGTCCTCAATGCTTAGCAGAGCTGACACATATGAGGCATATAAAAAATGTTTATTGAATTATTTATTGTTTAAAATATTTTGCTAGACATTGACGATATAAAAGTGGGATATAGTCTTTACTCTCAAGGTATACATATAAAATAACTGACATAAAGAATAGTAAAGCAACTGCCAAAGAGAGATTCAGGGAAAGGGCTAGAAGAAATAGCACTTGAGAGGAGAATGGGATGGTCAGGAACACTTCATATGGGACATGGCTTGGGAGTTGTCTTTCTTGAAAGAAGAAAGGGGCATCAACATGAAAGCTATAAGAGAAGTCCACTTTAAGAATGTGAAAACCTGAGGCATTTAGATGGTGCAGTGGTTAGCATATTGGCTCTGAAGTCAGGAGGACCTGAGTTCAAATTCAGCCTCAGTCACCTAACACTTAGTAGCTGTGTGACTCTGGGCAAGTCACAAACTCAATTGCCTTGCCAAAAAAAATAAATAAATAAATAAAGAATGAGGAAAAGGTATGAGCAAAGGGCTAAAGGCAGAAGAGTTCTGAAGAAGGGAGAAGGGAGGGAGGGACATAAGCACTTACTATCATTTATTAAGGCCCTGTGATAAGCACTTTACAAATATCTCATTTAATACTCAACAAGCCTTCCAGGTAAGAGCTGTTGAGGAGTAGACAGAGGTATAAACCGAAATGGGTCAGTTCCTTTTCTCTCTTTCCTTCCTTCCCCAAAGTAACCAAGGGCAGGGTTCGGCAGCAAAGGAATTTGCTACTTAATGCTGTACGGAAACAAAGTCTTTATTGATAGTAAAGGGATAGACAGGCATTTGGCCTTCAGGAAGACCCAAACTGCCTGCAAAGGGGGACGTCAGTTGACGGGCATTTGGCTGGTATACACCAAATGCAAAGGTTTCATTTTTTAACCTTCTTTATATACATAACTAGAGTCATCAAAACAATGTTTGCATAGAGATGTTATCAAGAAGTTCCAGAGATATTTGTCAGTAGTACAAGAATTCTCTGTTGTTGTAAATAAGACAGGAATTTTCTTATTAATGTAAATAAGACAAAAATTCTCTATTGTTATCTCCTTCAGTCTCTCCCCAGAAAGGAATTTCAGATCATTAGAATGGGGGCTGAAAACCGAAACTAGCCCAAAGGAAGTTGGAGATTAAACAGGCAATATCAAAGGGGGCTGCCGCCCCCAGCTCTATTACCATCTTCATTTTCCAGGTGAGGAAACTGTAGTAGACAAAGGTAAAATTAATGAGGGAAAAGAAAGGGGGAACCCCATTTCTCGGCGCATAGATAATCCCATGAGGTGCAGTGTCCCCTGTAAATGAATTTACAGGCCCAAAAACCTAGATTGATAAATAAAAGGTTTATTGTAGGAATTTGGAAGTAAAGCTCAGTTAGAAAGACGCCAGGGCCAAAGGTGGCCGTTGGCGGGCAGGGACCCTTACATGGCTGGAAGGATACCATGTGTTGGCTGGGAGGGCTCTTGCAAAGAGGGCGGTCCAGCTTGTTTCTTTTATACCTAGAAGATGATGGGCGGTACCCAGTTCTGGCGGGCTTTTCAGTTAGCCCAAATCAGGTGAGGGCTGGAGGAAGCTGAGCTGAGAGTGGGGGGGCTGGGCCCGGATATTCAAAGGGTGCCTTTGACCAGGATTTGTGAATCAAGGTCAGTCATGGGTTGGGCAATTAGAAAGGAATCTTAAAGGGACCCCAACCCTCATCAAAATGACTCTCCCAGAGTCATACAACTAATAAGTATCAAAGAGATAGTTTTAACTGGAAGGCATAACTATACAAATATGTGTGGAATCAATTTCATTTAATCATTATTTATTGAGCAATCAAACACTTTCTGTGTTAAATATCTATATCCATAAAGTAAATGTTGAGTAACACAAAGTATTTATCATCTAATTACTATGTGGCTCAGAATGGTGAGTGGTCACCATTTAATAAAAAGCTGGAGAGATCTCTAGGAGCAAAACAAAAGTTTATTGTACGTTCTGGAGAGAAGCAGGGGTCCCTCCTTGTTAAGCAAGCATTTGAAAGGAGGAGGCATCTTTTGGGACAGGTTTTACAGACAAACATCCCTCCCACCACTGACCATCATCCTCATTGGCTGAGGGTCTTACATTCTAAACACAGGATCTACCCAAGAAATTGAACTTGGCCAATAAGTACATACTTGCCCATATTTGATTGAAGTAGGGAGAAAATGATGTCATGGGAGGATAGTAGGAAGGGAATTTAGGTATGCCCTTGAGTCAATGCTCAAGGACCTTCAGGCCTACTCCAACTCTGAAGTAGATGAAGTCTTACTCGATTTTCACAACTGTCTTGAGAGATCTCACCTCATCTGTTTCATTACTAAAGAAAGTTATATTCATGCAAAGAAGTTTAGCTTCATCTTTCACACAAGAAAGACCAAATGAATGAAAAATGTTTACTGCCAACAATATAGCATGCATTTGAATAGACAGTTTTTGAGTTTATCTACCATTATGTTTATCTAGGACAATCAGCGCTGAAGTACAATTTGGGGCCAGAATTTAATAAGAGAAATTTGCAAAATTCATTTAATGGACCCTTGAAAACAGAAGCCTATTTTTTTTAATACCAACATTTTATCTGTGTTGTTGAATGGCAGTGAAATATGGAATATAATTCTTTGCAAAATATGGGATTGATATTATTATTCTCAGAGGGCAAAAAAGAAGGTATATGATGGGTGTGAGCAGAGTGTAACTTCTATCCCATATGGAATTTCAAGGAAAAATAGAAGTAAAAAATGTCAAGGAATTGTATAAACAGAAGAGAAAATGGATTGATCTTTGTTGAGAGAATAAGGAAGGATGGCCAAAGTGTTTCACTGCTGTTACCATGATAGCAGAAGAAAGCAAGAAAGGTCTCCAGCACATTGAGTGGCTCCCTATGGCCGATTTATGGAAAGACAAGAGTCAAAAAGAATGAACAAAGAACTTCTAAATGGATGGGTTAAAAAATCCATTTGAGTAAACACAACTTAATTTGCAAGTGGGTTGGGTGAGGGGAAGAAAGGTTTCCTTTTAGAAGTGATAACTTGAGCTGTGCTTTGAAGGAAATGAGAGAAAGTTGAGGAGGGAGAACATGCTAAGTAGAATTAGCCTGGAAGGCACTGTGGCAAGGACTAGAACATCCTGTATGGTTGGAACATAAAGTACATGGATGGGAATGAATATGTGATCTGTCTGAAAAAGGATATAGAGCCATACTATGAAGAACTCCAAATGTCAGACAGAGGAGTTTGTATTTTATCCTAGAAAGAAATAATCAAGAATTTCTGAAGCACCTTATATAGGGGAGTGACTTGGTCATATCTGAGCTTTAGGAATATTATTCTATACTCAAGATTTCTACAATAATTTTTTTTTCAAATTTAACCAAGGTATATGGAGCATGGTGATTATATTTTCCTAATCAAAAAAATAAGGATATTCCTTCCACAAAAATGTATGAAATCTATACTTTCTTCTGGAAATCAGGACTATCCAAGACAATTTTGGAGGCAGAGCTAAGTTCTATGAATCCCTTGCTATAGTTGGATATATTTCAATTTATACTATTTGAAGTTATAATTATGCAAAAATATGATAATTGGCATCTTCCCAAAGGAAATATCCAATGCAAATTCAAATGATGTGACCACTTGAGGAGAACTAATTGTTTGCACTAATAAGTATCTACTTGTACTGTTACTGTACTAATGGGGTGGGATTTTGGGAGAGGGTAAGTAGAAAATTATCACACAACTGAATTTTCTTTTCCTTTCAATAATTTATAAAGTCACTGCAGAAAGAATGCTAAAGAGTCGCTAGAGATCTAAAAATACTAAACATGTTTCCATATAGAAGAGATATTTTGAATCAAATAGAGATGATTAAATACTTTGTAGACAAGTACTGGAAGGAAAGAAACTAAGTGGTTTCTTTACCAAAACCAGGAACTTAAAAAAAAAAAAAAAAAGATAATCAAAAGCTATTTCTACACCTTTTCCAGTATCCTAGCTCCTTGTGAAATCTGATAAGAATAGTTTCAGATTTCAGATTTTTTTTTATCATCTCAGAAATATAAACTCATAGTGTTATTGATGAGATCCTGAATGTTGAATGTAGTTGACAGAAACTGGAGAAATGATAAAAAATTATTCTTTGGGGCAGGTAGATGGTACAGTGGATAGAGTGTGGCCTGAAGTCAGGAGAACCCAGTTCAAATTTGACTTCAGACACTTACTACTTCCTAGCTTTGTGACTGTAGGCAATTGCCTCAAGGGAAAAAAATATTCTCTAGGCAGAAAAAAGGCTCTAATAATTTGAAATCAGTTTAGTTTCTTAGTCCCACTCTCTGGAGGTAATTCATTCAGAAATCCAAGTTATTTCAAGTCCCTGAGGTTAAAGTTTCCTTATAAAACAACTTATGCCCCATGATTTTGCTACTGCCCTCCTTTGGGTTACTGCTGCTGGCACTCTGTCTCCCAATGTCTTTTCCCTTTACTTCTCCCCCATGCCATGTGGTATCTCTCCTAACCTCACCTGCCTTGTGGTATTTCCAGACCCCACTTCTCCTATAGCTAGCTAACTCTTTTGAGGTGGAGTCCCTTTCAGGATTTAGCCTGCCAACTAAGAGCATGCCTTTACCTCATGAGATGTTTTCTTTCTCTTAGTAAATGGCAAGTTTTAGTAAAATCCCTTTCTATGCTCTCCCACTCTAATTTCATATTTACCACTTCTGGTGTCTATTATATCACTTCATTTTGTTTGTAACCCATTCCCTAAATAAATCTATCTTTTGCCAAAGAAAATAGCCATTGTGAGTTCTTCCCATGACCAAACTCAATTTTTGGTGCCTACAATCATCTGGTGTCTACATCAGCCACATCATTATTATGTGGGTTAAAAAAATTCTAACCTTTTCCTCCCATTTAGTCCCTTCACCAGTAAGAAGGAAAGAATAAATTTTAAATGATTAAATATATATATATATGTGTGTGTGTATGTGTGTGTGTGTGTGTGTGTATATATTTATTTCTACCTTTTGAAATATAATTTAATAGAATTAAAATTTTAATTTCTGTGGAGGCCTATAAATTTGGGGTCTGTGGACAATAGACTATGGACAATGCTTTTCAAGTTCATTCAAGGATAATCATTGTTACCATCATGTCAATCTACTAATCTCAATCTATTAATTTACTAATCTAAGTCAATCTACTAATAGCTTGTCTCTTTAAATATTATCTTTTTCACTGGGTCCAAAAGCAACCCTGATATATATGCTTTAGAATATTCTCCAAAATTACTTATATCACATAATCTAATCAGCTCAGTCCTCATTCCAGAGTGAAACAGGAAAATATCTTTATCTGTGAGAACTGGATTCGGGTTTAGTTTCCACAGTTACAAAAATGGAATTAGAGAAATATAGAGAAATGAAATTTAAACTAGAAAAGTAAAATCGAAACTCAAGAAATGGAGGTTAAGGTGGGGAACAAGGAAATAAGTCAATGTAATCAGGGGTGGGGGTTTTAGATTTGAAAATGAAAAAAAGATGTAATTAGAAGTAGAGACAAGTGGGGAGAGGTAGGCAGATGTAAGGACTTGATCAGAGGAGGAGACAAGATTCAGGTGGGGAATTAGACTTTTTGGATTGGATAGTACTCAGCCAATAGGGAATTAGGTGAAGGACTGAAGGAGTTCCATATAATGTGATGCCAAGAGAAAAGTAATGATAGGATCAGGGGTGGAGATTCACACTCATATGAGAGGATTATCACTCCTGATAGGTTGAGACCTCTAGTATGATGCCAATGGGGCATCAGAGGAGAAACTTACAATTTGGGTATTAAAAAGGCACTAAGCATTCCTGTTAGAACACCCATGCAGTTGTGAAATTAAAGACTTAATTTTATCCCTTCCACTTCCAGTGGAGTTATTTCTCATATACCCATAGGTGAGAGTTGAAACACATATTACTTGATATGATTTATGAACAATATCAAGTAATAACTATATGCAAATGAACATTTAAACATAGTATAGAAGCTATGATGAGGCTCCAAGTCTTACCTCTGTATCCTAGGAAAGCAGGTGAAAGAAGAGCTAGTACCTGGATTTAGCCCTACATCCACTGGTACAGCTGCTGATTCTCCCTAGTTTTGGCTCAAATCTACTCCTCTGCCACAAATTCACCTTTTCTAGCTTATGTATTTATCTACTGTCACTTATCTTTCCAATTGGTATCTCCAATTTTAGGAGACAAGTCTCTTTTGGAGAGCCACCGGAACTCCTAAACAATTTGCACTATCTAAGCCTAAGGATTTTTTCATCCTTCCAGAAAGGTCTTCCAAAGTCTCTGTGATCATGAGTCTCCAAAATCTAGGTATATACTCATATGAGTACTTTAAGGTTTTTCTAGGCAACCTGCCTCATCAAGCCCAGCCTTATTGATTTAGAACTAGAAGGAACCTTAAAAACTATTTAGTAAAACTTCTTCATTTTACAGGGGGTGAGAAATTTAGATACATTGAAATGTAGTGGTTAGCCCAAAGTCACACAATGAGAAATGAGTTGAAACTGGCTCCCTTAACAAGGGATCTTGGGTTTTTTTCATATTCCACAAGACTTCTTGACTTTCAGATAACTATTCTTTATTTTATTGTGCCTTTTTTTTTGAGGGGGGAGAGGTTAAGTAACTTGACCAGGATCACACGACTAGTAAATGTTAGGTGTTTGAGGCTGGATTTGAACTCAAGTCCCTTCCTGGCCCCAGAACTGGTTCTCTAAACACTGTAACATCTAGCTGCCCATAGACAATTAGTCTTTCAAGTAAACTATTCAGTGCAACCCTTACTCAGATGTAGGACAATTCCTCTTAATCTGAGAGCTCTAGAGTTTGCCATTTTAAAGTTTTAAAAAATCTCTGATTGGGTTTGGAAGTGAAAGTGGAAGTTAAAGCCCCTGGAGAAAGAAGGCATATAGGGAGTGGTTTGGCATTGAAAGTACAAGTTAGGCTACTTAGAAAAGTTATGTATTGAGGGTGGAGGCTCTTCAAATAAATGAGTAACTTCAAGACAACTATTAGAAAATAAGTCTAACCATATGAAGGGCTTATAAGAAATATAACATTTAAAGTGGAGAAAATAAAACAAAATTTTGTAATTTTTTTAAAGAACTGTGATAGATTAGTCATTGTGTTTTTGTGTGTGTTTTACTGCTTTTCATATCACAGTCATTCATATTCTTCTCTTCCCCCTCCTCCAATCAAAACATCTCTTATAAAAATGATTTCTTTTTTTTAAAATTTATTTTATTTTTTTTAAATTTTTTTATTATATATATATATATATATATATATATATATATATATATATATATATATATTTATAATATTATCCCTTGTATTCATTTTTCCAAATTACCCCCCCTCCCTCTATTCGCTCCCCCCGATGACAGGCAATCCCATACATTTTACATGTGTTACAATATAGTCTAGGTACAATACATGTGTGTGAATATCATTTTCTTGTTGCACAATAAACATTAGAATCTGAAGGTACATGCAACCTGGGCAGACAGATATTAGTGCTAACAATTTACATTCACTTCCCAGTGTTTCTTCTCTGGGTGTAGCTACCTCTGTCCATCATTGATCAACTGGAAGTGAGTTGGATCTTCTTTATGTTGAAGATTTCCACTTCCATCAGAATACATCCTCATACAGTATTGTTGTTGAAGTGTACAGTGATCTTCTGGTTCTGCTCATTTCACTCAGCATCAGTTGATTTAAGTCTCTCCAGGCCTCTCTGTATTCCTCCTGCTGGTCATTTCTTACAGAGCAATAATATTCCATAACCTTCATATACCACAATTTACCCAACCATTCTCCAACTGATGGACATTCATTCATCTTCCAGTTTCTAGCTACAACAAAAAGAGCTGCCACAAACATTTTGGCACATATATGTCTCTTTCCTCTCTTTAGTATTTCTTTGGGATATAATCCCAGTCAGTAGTAGCGCTGCTGGGTCAAAGGGTATGCACAGTTTGATAACTTTTTGGGCATAATTCCAGATTGCTCTCCAGAATGGCTGGATTCTTTCGCAACTCCACCAGCAATGTATTAGTGTCCCAATTTCCCCACATCCCCTCCAACATTTGTCATTATTTGTTCCTGTCATCTTAGCCAATCTGACAGGTGTGTAGTGGTATCTCAGAGTGGTCTTAATTTGCATTTCTCTGATCAGTAGTGATTTGGAACACTCTTTCATGTGAGTGGATATAGTTTCAATTTCTTCCTCTGAGAATTGTCTGTTCATATCCTTTGACCATTTATCAATTGGAGAATGGTTTGGTTTCTTATAAATTATGGTCAGTTCTCTATATATTTTGGAAATGAGACCTTTGTCAGAACCTTTGTTTTTAAAAATATTTTCCCAATTTGTTACTTCCCTTCTAATCTTGTTTGCATTAGTATTATTTGTACAGAAACTTTTTAGTTTGATGTAATCAAAATCTTCTATTTTGTGATCAATAATGATCTCTAGTTCTCCTCTGGTCATAAATTCCTTCCTCCTCCACAAGTCTGAGAGGTAGATTATCCTCTGTTCCTCTAATCTATTTATTATCTCCCTCTTTATGCCTAAATCATGGATCCATTTTGATCTTAAAAATGATTTCTTTTTTAAAGGGGGTCAGCAAAACTAAATCACAAAGCAATTAGTTATATTATATGCAGTTTTTTCATCATCATCCACCTCTGTAGAAGCAGCAGCAGCAATGAGGATTTATATTCTTTTTTAAAATATTTTATTTTTTTTTCACTTAGTCTTTTTATTATGGCTTTTTATTTACAAGATATATGCATGGGTGATTTTTCATCATTGACAGTTGCATGACAGTTGCAAAACCTTTTGTTCCAATTTTTCCCCTCCTTCCCCCCACCCCCTCCTCCAGATAGCAGATAGTCCTATACATGCTATATGTTAAAGTATTATGTTAAATACACATATGTATACATGTCCAAACAGTTATTTTGCTGTACAAAAAGAATAGGACTTTGAAATAGTGTACAATTAGCCTGTGAAGGAAATAAAAAATACAGGCAGACAAAAATATAGGGATTGGGAATTCTATGTAGTGGTACACACACATTTCCTTGAATTCTTTTGCTGGATGTAGCTGGTTCAATTCATTACTGTTCTATTGCTACTGACTTGTTTTATCTCATTGTTGAAGAGGGTCAGGTCCATCAGAATTGATCATCATGTAGTATTGTTGTTGAAGTATATAATGATCCTGGCCCTGCTCATTTCACTTAACATCAGTTCATGTAAGTCTCCCCAGGCCTTTCTGAAATCATCCTGATGGTCATTTCCTATAGAACAATAATATTTCATAACATTCATATACCACAATTTATTCATCATTCTCCAATTGAAGGGCATCCATTCAGTTTCCAGTTTCTGGACACTACAAAAAGGGCTGCCACAAATATTTTTTGCACATATGGGTCCCTTTCCCCTTTTTAAGATCTCTTTGGGATATAAGCCCAGTAATAACAGCACTACTGGATCAAAGGGTATGCACAGTTTGATAACTTTTTGAGTATAGTTCCAAATCGTATGGCTGTATGTATTCACAATTCCACCCAGTTTTCTCACATCCCCTCCAACTTTCCACATTATCTTTCCCTGTCATTCTAGCCAATCTGGCAGGTATGTAGTGGTATCTCAGAGTTGTCTTAATTTGTATTTCTCTGATTAATAATGATTTGGAGCATCTTTTCATATGGCTAGAAATAGTTTCAATTTCTTCTAAGAATTGTCTGTTCATATCCTTTGACCATTTATCAATTGGAGAATGCCTTGATTTCTTACAAATTAGAGTCAATTCTCTATATATTTTGGACATGAGGCCTTTATCAGAACCTTTGACTGTAAAAATGTTTTCCCAGTTTATTGCTTCCCTTCTAATCTTGTTTGCATTAGTTTTGTTTGTATAAAAACTTTTCAATTTGATATAATCAGAATTTTCTATTATGTGATCTGTAGTTCTTCTTTGGTCATAAATTCCTTACTCTTCCACAGGTCTGAGAGGTAAACTAGAGGATTTATATTCTTATATCACTTTTTCCAGGCCAAGATTGTTCATTAAAATTAATATTCAGTTTCATTCTGTTGCTGTTGTTTACATGTATATTGTTATACACATTGTTTTTCTTGATTCTGCTTAATTCACTTTTCATCAATTCATTTAAATCTTCCCCATGCTTTCCTTTTTTTTTCATATTATTTTTTATAGTGCAGCAATATTTCATTACATTTACATATTACAATCTTTTTAGCCATTCCTCACTCAATGGATATCTCTGTTTCTCCTTCTTTGCTACTATAAAAAGTGCAGCTAGAAATATTTTGTTATATACTGGGACCTTTTTTTTTCTTTTTCTTTTTTGTCTTTAACCTCCTTATGCCTAGATTGAAAGGAAGAGGGAGATTTATAAACAGTATATTAAATTTGTAAATAGTATATAAATTTCAAGTTGAATTTATCAACTCAAATAGGTGAATTTTTGTTTTATCTTGCCAGAGCCCAAGCACTCTAGCCATTTTCTAGCCTTTTCACCAAGAAGTGCAATCTATCCCCTCTCTAACTCCCATTTTCAAGTCCTTCTCTCTTTGTTATCTTTTCCCCACTGGGATGTAAGTTCCTTGAGGATGTAGACTGTCTTGATTTGTATACCTAGTACTTAGCAATTAGCAGTTATTGATAGCAATTATTTGTATTCCCAGTTCTTAGTAACTAGCAGTTATTGATTCAACAAAGGCTTTTTGAACCTACTGTATGCTTTATCTCTATCAATTGTTGGCAGAGTCCTCAAGGACAGAGGTTGCAGTTTGCCTTTTTTGGTAATGGGTACTTAGCACTGTGCCTGGCACTTAGCAGGCACTTAATGTTTAATGTCTTGGTTATTGTAAGTAAAGAGTACTATTGAAACAAAGTATTTCGAACAAAAGGACTCAGCTTTAGCTGTTATTTGGCTTGTTTTGAGACAAAGTAGCTCAGGTGAAGTAAAACTAGAGTTAGATTCAAAAGGTTTGGCTTTTAAGTCTCCACTTAGTCATTAATCTGTGACCAATGAACCACTTAACTCTGTGCTGTCAGTTTCTTTCTCGGTGAAATAAAGTTTGGTTGAGATGACTTCTAGCTTTGCTTCTATTTTCTAAATATATGGTTAGAGTTTTTGGTTATGTTCCAACAACATATTGTACGAAAAAGCATTTTTGAGAAAGTCAAAGTTTACCTCTTCTAGAGTGGTGCCTCAGTGTGACACAGCTGACTCTAGATTTATGAAGGCAATGCAATTGGATTAGAACTTTTAGGAAGTCTTACTGACAGTTGTACAATTATTATGTACTGTGTCAACCAAAAAAGCAGCCCAGCTAAAATCAGAGAGGCTTATCACATAAGGTTGAACACACAATATGTTTGACCACTACAAGACTCAAAGACTGCTTCTTAGATTGTAGCAGTGGTTATAATTTTCATTGGTGGAATAAATACCTATATTTTCAAATTCATAGATGTATTGAATAAGTAAGATGTTATATATAAAATATAACATCTTACTTCAATGATTCAAGTCTGTATAAATAAAAGGCATGATTATTGATAATTGATTATCTGGGGCAGATTTTGTCTCAGGAAAATAACTCTGATTTTGCCACACATTGAAGAATACTTAGGCACAACCTTATATAGCAAATGTGCCCTGCTCTTACCATCTTCCTCAGGATTCTCTAAGTAACCTGAGAAGTTTGGGATCTTTCTCTTCTTTCCTGCTTTTGTCCTGAGCTCTACTGGTTATATCTCCAAATTATTTGTTGCAAGTAATTAGCATGCCAGTTCCATTTAGTCTTCTGCCTTGAATTAGCTTTTGGAAAGGGATATTTACTCTAAAGATATAGCAAGAGCAAAAGTGCAACCTCCATCATCACCTTGGAGGGCTCTCTCTACCCTCTCTTACCGCAGTCTCAGGGGAGAAAGGGCTCAAGCCTTGCTTAGGTTCTGGATAACATTGGTCCCACTAAATTCACTTTAGATGAGTACTTATCTCATCTAATTTGGGATAAATCATGAAAGGAAAGTCCAAAAGGTCACTCCTTGCTCTCTGTGGCATTGATGCAGAACTGGCTGCACTATTTAGATCAGAGGTTCTCAAACTACAGCCTCTGGTCCAGATGCTGCTGCTGAGGACGGTTAGGTGGCCCTCCGGGTTATGGCAAATGGGCTGGGAGCAGAGACAGAGTGTGAGCTTTTGTTTTTACTATAGTCCAGCCCTCCCACAGTCTGAGGAACAGTGAACTGGCCCCATTTAAAAAGTTTGAGGACCACTGATTTAGATACTAAGAAACTATTTTACATGCCACCTATCTTGGTGGAGAGGATACAAAGCCTTTCCCCTTAAAGCACTATTCCTTACCAGAAATCATTAGGGATAAAGTAAAATCAAGAGAGAACAGAATGAAAATGGTGGCTCACACCAAAGATCTTTGAAAATAGTCCCAGTTCTGGCTATGCAGCCAATTGAATTGACCCTAATTATGTGATTAATAAGTCAGAACCAGTTACAGAATGTCTATATATGTTCACTGTCTCTCCAAAGTCAATAAATTTTAAAATGTCTTTTTTTTTTCCCCTGAGGCTGGGGTTGTGACTTGCCCAGGGTCACACAGCTAGGAAGTGTTAAGTGTCTGAGACCAGATTGGAACTCGGGTTGATGTGGTCAAACTAGTTTGGGCTGTCTGAGCTGGCCAGGGTTTTACAGCCCCCATTCTAAATCTGCTCAAACAGACCAAATGTCACAGCAGGGGAAGAGACTTCTGTCTCTACCCAAAAGATAACAAGAGAGTCCTTATCTTAATTTACATCACTCTCAGGAACCTCCCTACATCACTGCATAAAAGAGAGAACGGGAATCCTCTCTTTGCAAATGGCCTTGTACCATTGCAGCCATTTTGTCCACCGGCTCTCCAGTGTTTCCATTCTAATCAATAAAGACTATGTTTCCATACAGCATTAAGTAGCAAATTCCTTTGCTGGCGAACCCACCCTTGGTTACTTTGGGGAAGGAAGGAGAGAGAGAAAGGAACTGACCCATCTCTGTTTAGACCACAGTTTACTACTCATCATTTACTACTCATCAGGGTCCTCCTGACTTCAAGGCTGGTGCTCTATCCACTGCGCCCGCCTAGCTGCCCCTTAAAATGTTTTAAAAGAGTAACACTTTAAAAGTAAAAGTCAACAAAGTATGTATTGGGAGAACTCTGAAAATCATCCAACTACAGAATCAAAGATCTGAAAGAGATCACATATCCTTAGGGGCCATATGTCCAGCATATAACTTATCAACAATCTTCATTATTCCAAACAAATGAATATCCAGACTTCATTTGAATATATTAGCCCATCCCTCTTTACCCCAATGAAGAACAATCTACCACATCTAGCACAGTTCATTTTGAAATAAGTTATAATAATTAAGGTGTAGAGAGAGGAGGTTCAGTGCAAATATGAGAACACTCTCCTCATAATATTACAGGAGTGATATCTTCTCAGGCCACATCGGTTCTATTGCTGTTCTAGCTCATTCTTATAGCAATGGATGGATTTCTGATACCACATGGCTAGCATATGTGTGTTTCTCTAAACCCATCCTACTTAATACTATGCAACAACATGTGAAAGGTGAACAAACTCTACTCATATGTGCAATGATTTGAAGGATACCAATTTTCTTTCTGGAATAATAACCAAAAAAGTGTTTGTCACTTATAGCAATAACCTTCTAGTGATGGTTTAGACCAGGGGTCCTCAAACTTTTTAAACAGGGGGCCAGTTTCCTGTCCCTCAGACTGTGGGAGGGCCGGCCTGTAGTAAAAACAAAAGCGCACACTGTCTCCGCCCCTCAGCCCATTTGCCAGAACCAGCGGGCCAAATAAACGTCCTCAGCGGGCCTGGCCGTAGTTTGAGAAGCCCTGCCTAGAGCACTAGTGGGCTGTTACAGCAGAGATTTCTTGGACTGAACTAGATGGCTTTTGAGGTTCTGTGATAGGTGTAGGAGACAAAGTTAAAGTATAATTAAACTCCACTCAAGCTTAGGACCTGATTAAGCTGTTTGCCCAAGATCGCAGGTATGTCAGACGAACACCGGAATTGTAGCCAGGTAATTAGCATTTGTAAAAGTCTACGGTGTGTCAGGGGCCCTGGAGACATACAGTCCCTACCCTCAAAGCGTTTACAATCTAAAGGGAGAGAGAAAGTGTACACATCTGTGAACAATTATAATGCAGACAAGAGAAACTGAAGGTGGTTTCAGAGTGAAGCGCCAGCAGAAAAGAAGAAATATTATTGATCAGTTTAAAGGGCAAGGAGGGACCGAGAGAAGAAAGCTCAGATCTAAGAGGAAGGCGTCTGGCACCCTCTGGGTAAATTGGTTTAGTCCCGCCTCTCAATCTTCATGATAAGCTTCCAGTAGGGACGTTTCCTCTATTCCCGCCCCACAGCTCCTAGCTAGACCATTCAGCGACGTCGCCCCTCCTCTGCCACCCTCCTATTGGCCCAGCCCAATCCCCTGAGCGGCCTTTCCATTTTCCCGCTTTATTCCATGCCCTCTTCCCCGCCCCGGCCCACCCCTCAACGTCCACAACGCCCCCAACCACCCACCCCCAGTCCTCAGCTCTCTCTGTCTACTGCATAGTACGGAACTCAGTGTCCCGCCCTGGTTCTCTCCTCCCCTCCGCCTACTTAGCGGTCTCGCCCTTTTGGGGACGGCCAGTGGGGACTGCTGGGCGAGTCCGCTCGGTAGGAAGTGGGAGGAGCCCCGGAGGAGGGTGGGCGGAGCGCTTCTCCCTAGAGCCGAAGGGGCAGAGGGCGGGGCTAGGGACTTGGGCGCCTCGTTGCCATAGTTGCAGGGAGGGAGGGAGGGAGGGAAGAAGAGGAGGAGGAGAAGGAGGAAGAGGAGGGAGGGGGATGTGGCAACGCCGCCGCTGCTACCGCCGCCGCAGCTGCTTGAGCGCCGCTGTCTCTTTCCCGGCGGCGGCTGAAGGGAGCAGCTGCGGGTCTCTGCCATATTGTACGTCCCCCTCCCTCCCTCCTCTTTCCCTCCCCCAACATCCACCCACCCACCCTTTAGAGGCACACGCCTGACGGTGAGTCCGGAGCGCCGCCACCGCCGCCGCGGCGCCCTCCTTCCTCCGCTGCCCCCTCCCCGCCCGACTGCTGCTCGGCGCTCGCTCGTGGTTCGCGCCCTTGTCTTCCCCGCCCCCTCCTCAAGTTCGGCCCGGGGCGGAGGGGGGGGGGGGCTGCCGCCGCCGATGGTGCGTGAGCCTCCTCGGACTGGGCTCGGGACGGACGCGAGCGGGAATGTAGGAGGTCCGTGCGGTCTGTGTGAGGGTGGCGTCTGCCCTGTAGGGGGATGGAGGCGGAGGCTTCTGGGGTTTGAGGAAAGGAGAGGGTCTTACGTGGGAGAAGTTTTTGGGGGAGGTTTGACGCTCGGCGGGAGCGGCTGCGGGCGAGGTGTCAGCTCTGGCGGGGAATCCCCACAGTGCGCCCCCCGCTGTGAGGCGTGCGGCGTCTGAGAGGCTGGGGGTGGGGGGGAGCGACGAGGTGAGCCGGGGCCGGGACGGGCCGCCACTGGGGCAGGAAGGAAGTCACCGCGTAGGACGATCGCTTAGTACGCGGGGCTAAAAATAATTGGAGAAGTGGAAAAACTGCAGTTGGGGTATGTGTTGGGGGTGGGGATGCCGGGGACTGCTTCGCCCTCCTTCCCCCAGTGTCAGCCCCAGCTGTAGCGTTAGCGGCACCGGCCTGCTTCGCTGGGGCACAGTGGGTGGGGGTGTTGTGCAACACGGACACTTTGGCCGCGTGTGCGCTACGTGGTGAGCCTTTGCCCTTCAGACCCTTCCCCTGGAGAACCGGGAGGCTTCTTAGTGTGGGGGGGAGGAGGAGGAAGGAAGGTTCTCTTTATAGGGGTCATAAGGCACATGTTAAGCTCTTCCGCCTTTCGCATCTAGCCCAGCCCGGGGTATGAGGAACTGGGAGGGGGAGGGGGACAGGGGAAGGGAAGGAAGAAAGTGACTCGAGTGTCTTCCCCAGCCCTCCCCGTCCCCAGTTCTCTTCCCAACTTCTTGAAACTGGCCGCAGGTAGGTTCGGGGAGGGAGGAGAACGGCCCGGGAGCTCTGCTCTGGCCCTTCCTGGTTGTGGCGGCACCCCCTCACGAGGAGGAGCTTAGAGGCTAATGTCCCTCCCTTCCGAAACCTCCTCTTTGCAAAAAGCAACTTTTTACTGTGCAAAAGGTGACTCAGCCTTTCTTTCCCCACCCTGTATCTGTGAGCAAATGCCATTTGGAAAGAGGTAAAGCGGACCCCCTCCCCGGCCAAATGAAGCAATTGTTTTATCTTTGGGTTCGCTGGTGCTTTTCCCCTCCTCGTAGTTGGGATTGTGATTGACGGGTGACCAGCTACGACTGAGAGGCCGGACAGCTGGGGGCAAAGGCTTTACTGGAGTCTGTCTTTAGAGCAGAGCCACAGCTACCTTGTGGCTGTGAGTTGTCAGAGGTCACTGCAGCTCTCTTTTGCACCCAGTCCTCGGATAACTTCTTGCCTTCTCTATCTTTTCGTTGAGTCATCCTTAAAACCTGGTGCTGGCTACTCAGTAATTTAAACAGGAAAGATATAGTTGATAGAATTGTGGCATTCCCCAGGCCAGGAAAACGCATGTTTTGACTTTCTTAATTGTGCAATTTGTCATTAGAAAAGCTCTTGCTTTGATAAATTTTTTTGATTTGCTATTTTTTTTCCTGCCAAAAGTTTTACTTCACCTCAGTAGCTTGTGTTTTTCTAATTTTAAAAGGGAAACTATTACCAGAAAGGATTTAGATAAGTTTTTGATATTTAACACGAGTCTCAATATTGGAGTTAGCAACTGTTTGTTGATTAAGTTTGTTATGGAAATATTCTTCGATTTTGGAAGTGAGCTGCTTTTTAATTCTCTTGAACTACTGTGAAAGATGAAATGGGTTTTCAGTGAATGGGAGTTTTAGTTCTGAAGAGAATGCATGACATCTGCAGTAATGTATGTGCAGATAAGTTGAACATATGAAAGCATAATCTAGGTTTAATATTTATGTCCTGAATTCCATAACTTTATACTCTATATACTCAAATATTACTTGGGAAACAGACTACTTGGCTACATAAAGTTTTACCCTATGGAATTTTTTGTTTCCCCCCCCACCCCTAATCCAGTGTTTACTTTAAAAACTAACCATTGAAAAGCCTTTAAAATGGGCACAGTGTTCCAATAGAAAAGTTTGGCTTTGTATTATCTGTTTTTGGAATGATGACAAAGTAACAATGGACTTCAATAATGTGATGAATGGCAGTCAGTCGATAAAAATGTAGGAGACTAATGGGGAAAGTAGGTATGGAAGTGAATAGAACCTGGGGATTCAGACGTTAACTTTGTGACCCTAACAAATCACTTAACCCTGTTTGCCTCAGTTTCCTCATCTGTAAAATGAGCTGGAGAAGGAAAGACAGATGCTTTAGTGTTTTTGGAAAGAAATAGGATCAAGGAAGAGTCAGGACTGAAGTGACTGAACAACAGGAGATTTAAACCAAGAGACCTGGAAGGAAAAGATATGTAAAAGGAATGGGAAATCCCCTAGAATCTTATTGATCATTTCTCCTAGCAATAGAATGTGGCCTTATTATATAATCAGAATACCATAGGGACATTAGCCAATATCTGATTATATTTAACTATACATTTTAAAAAATTGCGAAGAGTAGAATGTATGGTTTCATGTGCAGTCTCTAGAAAACTTGTGCTTTGGAATATTCTTCTTTGGTTACTAAATTTAGAATTGTTTACGTCAATAAAACTTAGAAAAGTTTAACTCAAAAGATTTAATCTGGGTGTGATTGATTTATTCTACTTTTATTAAGCTCATTGATGCAAAAGGGCTCAACAGAATTTAAAAAGGTAGAGAAAGCCCCTCCTCTCCACCCCCAGGTTATAATCTGTTAGCTCTGGTACTTAAGTTTCTTATCTGTAACTTTAACATCTTGGCTTTTGTCTTGCTCTTAATAAAATATCTGCTTTGCAGTGATCATATAAAAATTCATCAGCAAGTGATTAGATATTCTAAGAAATACAGAATACATTTTAAAAGATTTTTTTGCTCTCAGATTGGGAAGGCAAGACTAACATTTCTAACATATTAACAAGAGCTGCCAATTTAATATTCCTTAGAGAGGTGTCAAGCTGCATTAAAAAAATTAGTTGATATATTTTGCTTTTTGTATCTGAACATATCCTCTGTCCTATGGGGGAGGAAAGAGGAGGTCTGAGGGGAATAAATGAATGAAAAAAAGGGGGAAAAACCAGTTTAGGAAAATTAACCAACATTAGCTTAGTTTGATGATATAAACAGATTTCCATATCCATCTAGTTCTCCAAAGAAATGAGATCTTGTCTCTGGGGCTAAGGTTGATTATAATAATCACACATTAGTCAGGCATTTTAGGCTCCATGACTACTCCTTTCCTCTCCATCCAGACTAATTTCATATTACTAATATAGTCTGTGTTGCAGCCAAACTAGTTTACTAGTGGTTCTTTGGACTCTACATGCATGGATTTTCTGAGCAGACACTGGAATAAATTGCCTCCTTCCCTCTTCCACTTTGAACCACTAGTGTTTTTATAGTGTCTGGTAAATAAATCCCTTATTTCCAGAGTTGATGGGATCACAGATCTAGTGTGATAGAATCTTTTTTTTATTATTAATTTTTATAATTATAACATTTTCTTTGACAGTACATATGCATAGGTAATTTTTTTTTTTTTTACAACATTATCCCTTGTATACCTTTCTGTTCCAAATTTTTCCCCTCTTTCCCTCCATCCCCTCTCCTAGATGGCAGGCATTCCCATACATATTAAATATCTTATAGTATATCCTAGGTACAATATATATGTGCAGAACTGAATTTTGTTGTTGTTATTGCAAAGGAAGGATTGTATTCGGAAGCTAAAAATAATCTGGGAAAAAAACCAAAACAAAACAGTGCTCATAGTTTATACTCATTTCCCACTGTTCCTTTTCTGGATGTAGCTGATTCTGAAGGTCCCTTTCCCTTCTTTAGTATTTCCTTGGAATATAAGCCCAGGAGTAGCACTGCTGGGTCAAAGGGTATGCACATTTTGATAACTTTTTGGGCATAATTCCAGATTGCTCTCCAGAATGGTTGGATTCTTTCACAACTCCACCAACAATGCATCAGTGTCCCAGTTTTCCCACAGCCCCTCCAACATTCATCATTATTTGTTACTGTCATCTTAGCCAATCTGACAGTTGTGTAGTGATATCTCAGAGTTGTCTTAATTTGCATTTCTCTGATCAATAGTGATTTGGAACACTCTTTCATATGAGTGGAAATAGTTTCAATTTCATCTGAAAATTGTCTGTTCATATCCTTTGACCATTTATCAATTGGAGAATGGCTTGATTTCTTATAAATTAAAGTCAATTCTCTGTATATTTTGGAGATGAGGCCTTTATCAGAACCTTTAACTGTAAAAATGTTTTCCCAATTTGTTACTTCCCTTCTAATTTTGTTTGCATTAGTTTTGTTTGTGCAGAAACTTTTTAATTTGGTGTAATCAAAATGTTCTATTATCAATAATGGTCTCTATTTCTCCCTTGGACACAAACTCCTTCCTCCTCCACAAGTCCGAGAGGTAAACCATCCCGGTCCTCCAATTTATTTATGATTTCGTTCTTTATGCCTAAATCTTGGACTCATTTTGATCTTATGTGTGATAGAATCTTAAGTCTCATCAATTCTCACTGTACAATGAAGTTAAGTGACCTACTTTAGATGATAAAACTTCATTGGAGATTTTAATCAAAATCCTCTGGCTTTAGAGGTTGGGTTCTTTTCCAGTTAGAGAGCTGATAATGTTTATCATTCCTGAAATTACTTAGTATTTATCTGTGGGTGATTTGTATCCCTCTAGTAGGATAGAAGCTTCTTGAAGGCAAGGGATATTTTGTTTTTTAATTCCGGTGACCTATTCCAGTGCCTTCGACATAGTAGTTATTTAATAAATACTTATTTGTTTAAAGTGAGTGAAAGAATAGTAACCAGCACCAGACAATAGGTGATTGTATAATTTAAGTACTAAATTATGTTTTGCAAATTAAGTACTGTAGGTAACATCAGAGGACTTGGGAGCAGTAAGGGTAAAACTTCATGGAGAAAAATTGGACTTAAACCTAGTAATTTACTCTGCCTCCTGAATTTACTTTTGTGGTCCATCCTTCATACTGCCACCATGCTGTGGTAATTCTTTCTTAAATAAAACAGCTAACTACCTCTGCTCAAAAACTGTTGTCCTTCCATTAACTACAGAATTAAAGTACCACATTCTAGGTTCATCCCTATTCTCGAACTACATGAAATTTTCATGCCCTTCCTTTGACTTTTCCTACATGATGGCCAGAATTGGGTTACTCACTTTTCCTAAAATATAGCTTGTACTTTCTTCCTTTCCAGATATCAGTTCTGCCTAAATTGTAGTACTCTCCCATTTCTTCCCCTATGAAAATCTTGCCCTTAAAGTCCAGCTCATTTGTTTCAAGTTTTCTTTGATTAACCTGTTTTTCCTAACACCGATTTAGCACTTAACTAATAATTGACATTCCCGCTTAGATCTCTTCTTTCTAGGAGAGACAGCCAGTTTTGTACTTTGGGACAGAAATTGTCCTAATTTTACTATGAATTAGCCATGTTACTTTGAGCAAGTTACTTAAACTCACTTAAGTTACTTAAGTCAGTTTTCTGTTCTGTAAAAATTGCCTTATTTAATTGATCTAACATCCACTGATTATCAATATTGATGCACCTCTTTTTGCTATTTCCCATTTTTCTACCCAAAAAGGGGAAATTGAGTCATTTTATGACTCTTTAGATCAGACTGATTATCCAGTTGGCTATTAGTAGTCCTTAAAAATCTTAAAAACTGATAGTATACATTTGTTATCTGTAACAAGTAATTTTTTTTTACATTATGTTTACCCAGTGAAATTAATAAGCTTATTAGCTTCTCAGTCTTGTACATTCTATTTCCCAGAGGTATACAATAGACCTTCCATAAATATGTCAGTTGAAAGGTTTGTAATTAGAGTATGAATGTTAAGTATTATAACTCTGAATTTGGATTAGTATTGAAAGCTTTGGGTTCTAATCTTAGCCCTTTGTCATACATTAGCCATGTGACCCTGGGCAAGGGCCTGAACTTTTTTTGTTTCCTCTTCTGTAAAATGTGGGAGAATAATTAGATTGCTCGCTTCATGGAGTTGTTTGTTGTGAGGACTAAATGAGATAACAAGGTGCTCTTTAAAAGTGAAGGTATTATATAAATAAGGACAGTTTATTCCAGATGAGGCTAATGAGCTAGTATGGAATGAGCCGTTTAGATTGTAGTAGATGATAAGATTAGAGGTTTTAGAAGACCTTGAAAACCTGGCAAAATTTAGATTTGATTCAGTGGAAAACAGCCATTTGAAGGGTTTTGAAGTGGAGTGACATGGTAGAAACAGTTCTTAAAGATTAATTGGGTAGCAGAGCATAGGGCTTCAGAAGTATGCAAGGCAGCCAGTTTGTTAGAGAGAATGAGGGAAAAAAAAATGAATTGGAAGGGATCACACAGATGGTCTAATCTAACCCATACCAGAATAATAATTCCCTTTACAAGTAATGCCAGCAAGTTGTCATACAGCCTCTGCTTGAGGGATTCTAGTGAAGGGCAGTTGACTATTTCCAGCAAACCCTTTTTTTTTTTTTGTGACAGATCTAATCTTTGAAAAGTTTTTCCTTAGATAAATCCTAAATATGCTTTTTTGTAACTTCTAGTCATTTGCTCCTTAATCTGTCTTCTAAGACTGTAACAAAATCCCTCCTGGAAAGAGTCCTCAAAGGCCAACCTTTCTATCAGTTTAGCTAAGTCTTCTCCAGATTACCCATTCCTAATTATTTCAACTGATTTCAACTTTTCCTGTTTTATAGGATTTATCATCATACTAGTTGATTTTTCCCTAAAAACTCTTAAGCTTGTCAATGTCTTTTCCAAAAAGTGGAATTTAGATATGGGTTGACCAAAGCAGAATACTGGTAAAATTATGACTTTTTACATACTATGTTATTCAGTGCAATCTTTTTGGCTGTGAGGGTACATTGTTGACTCATTGAGCTTTCAGTCTGCTAACATACTTAGATCTTTTTACGAATATTATTTTCTTAGCCAAGCCTCCCACTTCCTGTACTTGTATAGCTGATGTTTTTAGGTTAAATTTCATTTTGATTCAACCTAATTTTTTCTGAGAAATTAAAATAATTTTTTTTCAATTATCTGTAAAAAAATTTTAGCATTAAATTTTAAAATTTTGAATTCGAGATTCTCTCCTTTTCTTCTCCTCCCCCCTCTTTGTGAAGGCAAGCAGTTTGATACAGATTACATGTAAGGAGGCCTTTAAAACATTTCCATATTGGTTATGCTACAAAAGAAAACACAATCCTCCCCCCTCCCAAAAAAAAAAAAAACCCAAGAAAAATAAAGTACAAAAAAAAGTATGCTTCAGTCTACATTCAGGCTTCACCAGTTCTTTTTCTGAAGGTAAATAGCATTTTTCATATTAAGTCCTTTGGAATTGTCTTAGATAGATCCTTATATATTAGCCTACTATTCTCTTTTTGTATTAATTTTTATCCAGTGTGCTAATTCCTCTAGGTTGTGTTATCTACAGATTTGATGAGCATCTCATCTGCCCCTCCAGTCAAATTCCTGTCTCTCTACTGAAATTATCTTAATTGCTGAATCCAGTGACCTTCTGGTCCTCATCTCGGTTGACCTTTCTTTCTGCAGCTTTAGATATTGTTTTCTTTTGGTTTCTTTGATAATGCTCTCTTGGTTTTCTTACTTAGTCTTAAGCTGGATCATAATTTTCTCATGACTTTGTCTTGGACCTATAGTAGAGTACTACTTTACCTTGGTGATCCTATGATTTTAATTATTGCTTCTATTCAAATGACTTCATAAATGTACACATCTAACTTTTATCATGACTTTATTAAAAGTTTTGGTCTGAATCACGACCTGCTTGTCTGACATTTCCATGGATGCCTCAAAGGCATCGTAAACTCATTATGTACAAAATAAAAACTCTTTCCCCCTTAAACCTAGCCCTCTTATTACTTTCTATTTCTATGTAGGGCAACACCATCTTTTAGTAACCTATTTAACACTTGTTTCAGGAATTGTGCTAACCAAGTGCTGGGATTAGTTAGAAGCAGCTCTACCTTTAAGGAAATTAACCTTCCAATGGAGAAAAAGAAGGGAATTACAACATGAATATAAAAGTATATACAATATACATACAAAGTAGATAAAAGGTAACTTAGAGGGCTGGCGCTGTTGACTTTCTAGAATATCCTGTTCCTGTGTTCTTAAATTAATAGGGTAATTATTGTTCCTTAAAAAGTTTACATGTAGGTGTTAAAGACACTAAGTTGGTCTTTGGGGGGAAAAAGGTAGGAATTTACTTTTTTTTTTTTTTTTTTTTTTTAAATTAATGGAACAATGCTATGAAAAGTCCATAGAAAGTTTATTGTACAATAAATAACAATGCATAGTGAATGAAGATTTAATTAACTGATTGACTTGATTATCCAGAAAATCTCTTTAAATTGTGATTGTTATTAAAACTCTAAAATTTATTTGTGCTTATCATTTCTCATCTCATTTCTTAAAATTTCTGCTTAAATTGAATAAACTGAGGTGCACAAGTATCATTTCTGTTTAAATATAGCCACCTGAAAATAATTTAATGTGATCTGACTTCTCCTTAGGGTCCTTGTTATGAAAAATTGGTTCTTACCTATGAGAAGATTAAGCTGAATTTGTACTGTTCAGGATATATTTTCAAAATAGACTTTTTTGAACAAATCCTTGAGTAAGTTATTTTCTTGTAATTTGATACTTAAGAAAACAGATATTTGAAAGTTCTAGTTTAAAGTTTAACATATTTGATTTAATGTTAGTCACAAAATTATGCATCCTTGTCAATTTGACAATTTACTATAAAGATTTTAATTATTCAAAGGATCTTTTCACAATATCCTTTAACTTTCCAAATTTTGATTTTTGGAGGATGTTTTTATCACATTAAATTTTGTGAAGTTTTTTTTTTTTTTTTTTAGCAAACTTATTGAATTCTTTGAAAATCATATTCAAGCCTCTCTAATTCTTTTAAACTCATATTTTATAGCTGCCACAGGTTATGTATACCCAAAAGCATTAAAATCTGTTCAGTGGCCTTGATTATTTCCCTCTAATGAGAGAGCATTTAAGAATCAATTATTGCCTTTAGGGACCATGTGAGAAGGGTCATGGGACTATTTTTCTGTTGTAGATGCACTTAAGTGTTTGTGCTTTGCTGATATTGCCTCAGGTTTCTCTATTTTTTAAAAAATAAGACTTAAGTTTTAACTAAACATAGACTAAATAGAATTTCTATGGAACAAAATTTTTGCAACATTTTACATGATGCTGAATATTTGTTTTGATACCAAATAACTTTTTTTCTTTTAGAGGTATTAATCACATTTTTGTTTTTTATAGAGAGAAGAAAGGTAACCTGAATCACCAGGGTTTTCTTGAGCTAAGACATCATTTTCATGTATTTATAGTTATGCTGTCATATGCTTTGGAAGTTTGTATTGGTTTATATTCTTTACAAATGAAATTTTACATGGTATAATATCATTAGTGTTTTTAGTGGTGGTATTTTAAAATGACAAAAATGTTATTAAAAAAATTTAAATATGTAATCACTTTTGAATCTATAAGTTTATCATGGGTACTCCATCTACCATTCTTGCCTCCTACAATTTCTTGTCCATGTCTTTCTGTAAATTATCTGCAAAAGATCCTTCCTAGATGCCTTTCTCATGAATAAGATCGATCTTCCAAATTTTAGTGTACCTTTACTCTTGCTACTTTACCAGTCTACTTCCTTTTCCAGTCTTTCACTGGTATAGTGATGTCTTCTGTAGATAATATCTCAGAATTCCAGAGATTTTCAACTAGTTCAGTCCATACCTGCCAAAGAATCTTTTCAACTGCAATTCCAGTAATTAGTGGTTTAATTTCTGTATAGAGATGGTCAGCCATCATTACCTCTTGAGATAGCCCATTTTACTTTAGAATGACTTTGATTGTTGGGACATTTTTCCTCATGGAGATCCTAAATTTGTTTCTCTGAAACTTCCTTCTGCTCATTCTATTTAGTTTTGTCTTCTGAAGTCAAACAAAATAAACACAACAAAACTATC